>NC_066871.1:7977294-8216545 GCF_022985175.1 Labeo rohita
CATCTCCGCTGAAGTCTGTCGGGGAAAAGCTGGCCTCCGTGGATGACGTGAACATCCTGATGTACGGAGTGCTGCAGTTCACCGAATCCCTGCACCACATGTACCAGACCACAGAAGCCAGGCTGGCTCGCGTCACGAAAGCCATCAGCCGAACTGAGAGCGAGATGAAGAGGCTGGGGCACGACACAGAGGAGGTTGCTAAAACCGAGCAACAGATCAAAGAAAAACTCCAGCTCATTCAGGTACAGCCTATATGTTACTTGACCAATGATATACATTCATGACAGAGTGATCATTTTGAAATTACCATCTTAATTAACAGAAAAGGTAGTTCACTTTGGCATCAGTTCTAAAAAGTACTAACAACATTATAATTAATATGCATAGGGGAGGGAGTAAGTTGTGCCCCTTTTCACTCCAATGATCTTCTAGGCAAAGATAAGCAAAAACGTCTATGCTATAATTACACTGTCTATAATTATACTAATTATATTTTAAGGGTAATTTTCTAATGGAAATACAATGAAAAATTAGTAGTATATATATATATATATATTTTTTTTTTTTTTATTCTTTAATAAACATTTTAATGTTTTTTAAACATTTTAATGTTTTTATTTTTTATCCTATTTAAAAAAAAAAAATTATTTATATATGAAAAAAATATATATATATATATATATATATATATATATATATATATATATATATTATTATTATCTCATTATATTCATTCACTAATGTATTATAATTATACAGTAATTCCTTAGTCCCAGTTAGTGTGCTGGTTTCAAGAGGAGTTGGATCAGTGTGCTCAACAGCTGTTTTTTGTTTTGTTTGTTTGTTTGTTTTCTTTCAGGCTCAGATGAAAGCGCTGGAGATTCAGGTCCATGAGAACAGAGACACAGTCACCAGGGTGGAGCTGGAAGAGGCGCAGCTAAAGAAAAAACTAACCAGCCTGGAGGAAAACCTAATGAGCTCTGTCCCAGACACGATCAAGGTAGTGAAGACACAGACCCGCCTTTCAAAGAAAACAACCACAGATTTACCTGAAAATAACCGAATATCTCCTTCTGACAGGGCACACCACTTAAACACATCTCTAACCTGAAGGACCTGATGAAGTGGACACAAGAACAGAAACTGAAATTGGAGAATCAAAACCAGCAGCTGGCTGATTTACAGAAACAGGTAAGCCTGAGTCCAGAGTTGCTAGTAAACATGTGATTGCCTGTAAAATCATCACTTCATGTCAGTGCTTGCTTCTCATTTCAGAATATGGTGTAACCACTAAAAATCACCTACGATGAGGAAGCGCAATCAACACTCATCAACACTCCATTCACAGCACTGCAAATGGGTCTCACTTACTACATGTTCATAAACATGACACAGATGTCCTCTTTGCCTGTCATTTTACATGCACATTGAGCATCTTTCATGAAACATAAGAAGAGTGAATTTCTGTATGAAACATTTGAAACTGTGAAATGCTGCATGTAATTTCAATGTTATTAAGATTAACTACTTTTTTGTAGTGGATAACGTGTTTGTAGCAGTAAAAATAATTATCATAATATATGTATGTAACTTATAACTTAATACTTTGTAACTTATAACTGAAGGAAAATAAGTGGTGTGTCTTGTCTTTCTGTTTTAAAACAATATTAATATTGCACAAATTAAACTTTTATTTACTTTCTACGTAAATGTTCTTGGTCTTTCTATGTACGATAAATCATTACTTGCATAGCTTTAAATAAAATAAGTTTTATTTTCAGAATTGTTTATAACCTTCTTCACAGAATGTACGGTTGGTCAAATATAAAAGTAAGTAAATAAATAAATTTTGAATATATAGAACTACAGGGCTGCAACAGTTAATCGCACGATGGCGTGAGGCGCGTTTAGTCAATGATTTGATTAGTAGTAAAGCTCCATCACGTGCGTTCAGCTTTGGCGTAGCTTGTCAGTGCTTTACGGCTCTGTGTATTACTTGCCGCTCCAGCTGAACGCACGTGATGGAGCTTTACTACTAATCAAAGTACCGGCTTCATTGACTAAACGCGCCTCACGACATCGTGCGATTAATCGTTGCAGCCCTAATATATATATATGTGTGTGTGTATATATATATATATATATATATATATATATATATATATGTATGTGTATATATATGTATGTATGTGTGTGTGTATGTGTATATCAGTGGCGGCTACTGGTCTGTCAAATAGGGGAAGCTCATTTTCGGCCTACATCGTAAAATTGTCTATTTATTTATTCACAAGAATGTGCCTTATTGTCATAAGTAAGTCACAATGCAAACAATCGTAAAAAAAAAAGCTTTAGTTTTATTATGCAAAATATGATGTATTTTTTCTTTTAGTCAGATGCTACTATATAGTATAAATATTTTGCAATTTAAATAAGGTTATTATGGAGATTTATTTATTTATTTATTTCTAAAGTATTTTAATAGAAATATAAGGTTTCATTATGTTATGTTAAAATTTTTCAAGATTACTATATATATATATATATATATATATATATATATTTATATTAATTTATAGTCATCCTCCATGTTAATATTTAATGTAGTAATCTATATATATATATTGATTACTACATTAAATATTAACATGAATGAATGAATGAACGATCTAAAAAAATATTAAACTCTGTAAAAGTGAAACAAGGAATGTGGTGTATAATTGTGTGAAATGTATGATGAAAATCAAGCAATTTCGCCAAGCAAATATAAAGAAATAGGTTGCAGCAGTTTTATTTCGACTGAACTTGAGAAATCCACGATGGGACTGAGCGCGAATAGCTTCAGCGATTCCTTATAGTACAAAATCGCTGTCAGTCAAAAGGAGATGCAATCTTTCGACAGACCCTCCAATCATCACGCAGAAGCTCGGAGTCCAGGCCAGCCCACTCCTCATTTGCTCCTCATTCACCCCCAGAGACGCTGAGCGTCCGTGGGCGGGACATAATCGCAGCGTTTATCCAATGACCGTCTAGTTTCAAAGCACTGAAAAAAACGTTCAAAGCAGCCCCATTGAAGTCAATGGACGCTGGGCTTCAACGGGGAAATGCACTGTGACGCTACGGGAATGTATGAGAAGAAAATCAAGTCAGCCGACCTGCTATATCTAACTGATTCTGAACGAGCTCGTCTTTGAGATGAACGTTTTCTAACGCATTTTTAGTCAATAAAATGTTAATACAATAGTACATAATTTGACCATTAATTTTGTGACATTATAGGGGAAGCTGAGCTTCCCTTGCAGTCTTAAAGAAATCGCCACTGGTGTATATATATACATATATATATATATATATATATATATATGTATAGAATGTATTTGTAGAAATCGGACTATATAAATGTAAATCCGAATATATAATCTAAATATAGTTAAGTCTGAACATATAGATACAATTTGCAAGATAAAAATTGTGTGCATGTAAATTGTAAATATAGACGTAGATGTGTATGTAAATTGTAAAAATAGACCTCAATTTGAAAACAGATTTATAAATCAGAATATATAAACAGAATTCTGAATATACAGTTATAATTCTGAATATAGAGAAGTAAATAAGAAATATGTATAAATCTGAATACATAAATGTAAATCTGAATATATAATCCGAATATAGGTAAGTCTGAATATATAGATACAAATTGCAATATAAAAATTAATATATATATATATATATATATATATATATATATATATATATATATACACATACACACACATACACACACATACACACACACACACACACACACATATACATATATGTATAAATTATTGAATTTTATTTAATTTGATGTTGATCGAAGATGATCAATGGATAACGGCTTAGAATGTAGTTTTATGATACTCTGAGATACTTTTATCTGACCTGTAGGTAGTGTGTGGGGTGTAGACATAGCGAGCGGGAAACTCCAGCACTTCTTTGGTGGGCCGCACGCGTGGGTCAGGGTAGGGCTTCACGTGAAGCAGCTCTGGAGACAGACAGTAGTGAGGGGCCTCTGGAGCCGGGGAGATGTCTATCTTCAACTGAGCTAGACAGAAAGAGACCGACAGAGTGTGATAAAATGCTTAAATAATAGAAACGATGCAGTAAAAATAAGTGCGGACAGGTACCAGTCACAGGTCTGAGTCGACGAAGGACAGATGACGGCCTCCTCATGTCTGCCAGGAACTTATATAAGTCTTCATCACTCAATCTGTCCCCCTCCTGCAGCAGTGCAGAAACACTCAGCATTCATTCAGAGGGTAAATAATAATACATCATGCTAATACACTAGCACCATGTGCATGAATAGAGAACTGACCTGTTTGAAGAAATTGGTGACAGTGAGAGTAGCCGGACGGAAGTTACTGAAGTTGCACATGTCCTCTCCTACGCTCATCCTTTCAAATCCTTTCTTCTTCCTCTCATTCCAAGTCCCCTTACGCTCTGTAAGGAATGACAAAATGCTGTTTGTCATGCAACGTAATGCTGTGTGACATACAGAACACTTGACTTTGTTAGCCATAGAAAATTAAGCAACATTGTGATTAGATCCAATTAATCTGCAGTGAATGGGTGCCATCAAAATGAGAGACTAAACACTGATAAAACCATTATAATAATCCAGAAGTAATCAACATGACTCCATTAACATCATGCAAAGTGGAAAGCTGTGGCATTTTTTCATACTGTCTGTGCTTGATCTGTGCATATTTTTCTCCCGATTCTGATAAAATGTAACCACGTGAATTACTTGTGATGTTTTTATCAGCTGTGTGGACTCTCATTCTGACGGCACCCATTCACTGCAGAAGATTCACTGATGAGCAAGTGATGTAACGCAAAATTTCTCCAAATCTGTTGAATCTGATGAAGATCTACATCTTGGATGGACTGAGGGTGAGTACATTTTCAGCTAACTTTCTGTGGGAATTATTTTTCATTTGGTGTTTTATTATATTTTTAAACTACAGCTTTCAAATTATGATAATTTGATCAGGAAATTCACAAAATAAACTGTTGTTTTGACGGCCTTTAATGTAGTGTGAACCAGAATAGCTGTTCAAACATGTAGAACATACTGCTCTCTTCCTCATACGCTGCATCTTCACTGCAAGTTACAACATGAAAAATACATGTGGGTTTGTTTAAAGATACGGATAAACTTAAAAGTGTCGTCTATGCAATTGCTCAATCTGTGTTTAAATCACAGAAGATGTCAACAAAACAGCTTGTACAGAACTTGTCACCTAACATTGCATTTACCTCAGTAAAGAGTTCATAGATCATAGCAATAAAAATGAATATATTTCGCAATATATGTGATATATATTTTTATATATAAACTGTTAATCATGTCGTAATTATTTAATGTACACTACCAGTCAATAGGTTTTGAACAGTAAGATTTTTAATGTTTTTTAAAGTTTCTTCTGCTCACCAAGCCTGCATAAAGTAACATTTTGAAATATTTTTACTATTTAAAATAACCGTTTTCTATTTGAATATATTTTAAAATGTAATTTATTCCTGTTATCCTGTGGAATTATAGATATTAATACTTTTATTTAGAAAGGATGCTTTAAATTGATCAAAAGTGATGATAAAGACGTTTATGTTAGATTAAAATATTTCTTCTTTTAGATAAATGCTGTTCTTCTGAACTGTAAAATGTTTTCAGAGCAGCAAATCAGAATACTGTAATGATTTCTGCAGGATCGTGTGACAGGAGTAATGATGCTAAAAATATCAGCCCTGAAGTCACAGGAAAAAATAAAACTTTTGAATATATTCAAATAGAAAATAACTATTTCAAATAGTACAAATATTTTTAAAATTTTACTGTTTTTTGAATGAAACAAATGCAGGCTTGGTGAGGAGAAGAGACTTCTTTAAAAAAAACCATGAAACATCTTTTGACTGGTAGTGTATTCTTGAATAAATTTCCTAATTATCTAAAATTATTTTTAAAAATTGTTTAGAATCTTCAAGTCCATCCAAAACAAGTTTTTATGGCAGTTACTAAATGATAATATTTTAGAAATTGTGCATAAAATTAAGAATCTCTACTATTTCCACTACTATGTTCCATTTTATTTACCCACTATATTTTAACATTTTATTCACATTATATTTCATGTTATCTTCTTATATTTTAATATTTTATATTATGTGTGCACAAGGAACTAAGAAAAAACATATTACAACTTTACATCACTTGTACCTAAAAAATAAATGTACTAAATGACAAAATGTCTCAGAATAATAGAGCAGATTTATTGAATACTGGAAAAGGGCTTAAAGGAGACATCGGATACCCATTATCCAAGTTTGTATGATTCTTTAAGGTGTTTGTGAAATGTCTGCAACATACTTTGGCTAAAATTCCTCAATGGTCGTGTAAAACAACACCCTTTTTACCTTGTCAAAAACAGCTCTGTTCACAGCAACCCATTTCGGTGCATGTCTCTTTAAATGACAATGAGCTTTGCTCACACATTTTTTGTGTTTTTGGTGACCCGTTACCATCAAAACAAAACTAACACATCCTCAGTGGCTCTGATATCAGGAGAAAATGTAGAATGTTATGCCTGTTTCACACCGCAAGCTTGAGTTTCGTGTCAGCTTCACACTCGCGAGAGTATTCACACTGGAAGCGTTTGCACAGAATCACAACAGCAGCTGCTGATGCTTGCGGTGTAAAACGTGTTTACTGTTACATCCAACTACAAAACACCTGCATTGCTTGTGAAACATTGTTGGGCAGCGTACAACTGTCTGAGGACTGAAATATGCTAATACGCGACAGTCCATAAGCAATCATGGGCGGAGCCTGAGCAGTATGACATCATACTACTTAGAAAATCAAAACAGTTTGACAATTGAGACTATTTAGGTTTTTTGGGGATTAAAACACAGGAGTGAATGGATTTTTATCATTGTAGGGTGGTTGTGTCCACACACTGCTAAAACATTTATATGCAAACACCATGTAAAAGTGAATTTTGCATCCGTTGTTCTCTTTAAAAACACAGAGACATATAGCTGTAAATATATCAGCCTTTGTGTGTGTTACTTTCAGGGACATCTTCAAGGTGACTTGTTATAAGAAAGCAATAAAAAGCAAACTCTTAGCTGAGTTCAAATGTGTTGGCTCTGGTTAATACCCGTGTCTGAGTCCGAATCTGAGCGGTCCAGGCCTCCAACACTGCTGACGATGTTCAGCAGATGAATCGCAGTCCAGGCGAAGGGCATGCGGAAACGACCCAGCCTAGTGCACATCTGCTCGGCCTGAGTCCTCAACTTCTCCAGCTTTTCCTTATGCTGCACGTATACACACACAAATGTGAAAACCACTAAATTATTGGAACATCTGTCTGGGTTATTACACAAGTCTTGTATAAAGGTAATGGGTAAGCAGCATTTATCATGCCATTTCAAACAGCCGAAAAAAGCAACTTGGCAGCAGAATTATACAGTGACAGTCAGCAGGATCCAGCATCTACTGGACCTTGCTCATATTGAAGAAGATTAACAAATATTGCAGCAGTCCAGAGCAAATTGAGAAATCCACAGAGGATACCATAATCATGCCAGATGTGTCTGATGAAATATACACGCAAAAACCCTCATGTAAACGTTCACTCTTACCTTAGTTGAGTCTGATTCCTTCATAACCATGTACGGCTCACAGCATTCACCGATGTCTCCCTGCTGAAGGACTTTTTCCAGCTGAAACACAATTATGGTAGAGCTAATCAATAGGAATGTCATATTTCCATTTATTTGATTTGATATTTCTATTTTAATATTTTTAAAATGTAATTCTAGTCTTCAGTGTCACATGGTCCTTAAAAAAAAAACAAAAAAAAACAGTCTAATATGCTGCCTTGGTGTTCAAGAAACATTTTTTATTTTTATTAATGCTAAAAACACTTTTTGCTGCAAAATTTTTTTGTGGAAACTCAATACAGAATGATACAGAAGATAAACCATAAAATAAAATATTTTTTAACAGTAAGATTTTTTTTCTGTGTTTTTTTATAGTCTGTTCTGTTCACCAAGCCAGCATTTATTTGATCCAAAGTACCACAAAAACAGTACATTTTTAAAAATATTTTTACTATTTAAAATAGCTGTTTTTTAAGTGTATATATTTTAAAACATAATTTATTCCTGTGATTTCAAAGCTGAATTTTTAGCCTTATGTAACTCCAGTCACATGATCCTTCAGAAATCATTCTAATATTCTGAACTGCTGCTCCAAAAACATTTATACTATTAATGTTGAAAACAGCATTTTCTTGAAAACAGTTTTCTTTGATGAATAGTTAATGAAAGTTCAGAAGAACAGCATTTATCTGAAATAGAAATCAATTTTAAAAAATAAATTTAAAGCATCCTTGCTAAATAAAAGTATTCATTTCTATAATTTCCCCTCCCAAAAAATGATACTGACTCCAAGCTTTTGAATGGTATAGTGTATAATGTTACAAAAGCTTTTTATTTTAGATAAATGCTGATCTTTGATCAACTGTATAAAAAATTAAATAATTTTTTTGAGCAACAGCAAATCGCATATTAGAATGATTTCTGAAGGATCATGTGACACTGAAGACTGAAGTAATGATGCTGAAAATTTATCTTTGTTCACAGAAATAAATTACATTTTAAAATATATTCAGATAGAAAACCGTTATTTCAAATAGTAAAAATATTTCAAAATTTTACTGTTGTGCTGTACTTTGGATCAAATAAACGCCGGCTTGATGAGCAGAAGAGACTTACTAAAAACTTTTGACTGGTAGTGCAGCAAGGACACGTAAAATTAACCAAAAGTGACAAAACAATCACCAAACAAAAAGTATGATGAATAATATTAAGCAGCAAATACGGTTTTTAGCACTGATAATAATAATAAGAACCATTATTAATAACTGGGCATCAATAATAATTAATATCTGATTTCTAAATAATATACTCTGACTTTATTCAACTCATAATTATAGATAAACACAATGTGACTAAACTAATAATATACAAACAACTGCACTTTTCACAATTCTTATTCACCTTTTATTAAGTCATTCAAAGTACAGAAAGAATAAAATAAGTGAAACCTTGAATTTATTATCTTTAGATCATTCTTTGGCAACAAAACCTCTACTAAACGCTTTCTGTAGCTGCTTTTAAGACTTTTGACCAATTTTAAACCATCCCTGCCAACAATCTGTTACAGTTTATCAGTATTTATGGGTTGTCTTCATAGCACAACCCTCTTTAGGTTATGCAACATAATCAGAATTGACTTCAGAACGAAGATCAGGACTCAGGAAAATGTGCATTTTCTTCTTTTTCAGTCATTCTTCAGTGTTATTTGTATAATTTTGGCTTTAAATAAGCTTTATTGTCAAAATCAGTTGTGCTGCTTGCTATTTTTCTGGAACTATTAAACTATGTTTCATTTTTACAGGATTCTTTAATGAATGGGTTTAAAACAATTCTTTTTTAACATTCTAAATGTCTTCACTGTTACCTTTGATCAGTTGAATCCTTGTTGAATAACAGTATTTATGTATTTAAAAAAAAAAAAAATTGTACTGACCCCCAACTTTTGAAAGGTATCATATACTGGAATAGAAATACAGAAAATGTATATTCTATAAAGTATGCATATTTTTGTGGTAGGGCCACTGAAAATGTTGGCACCACCAGAAAAATCTACAAAAAAAACAAAAACAAAAAAAACCTCTCTCTAAACTTGTCCTACCCTGACCTTCTGTACCCTCTAAAGGACACGTGGCACTGCCCCCTACTGCCGGTCTTACCTTAATGACTAGGAAGATGTCAGGAGACGGGTATGTGATGGAGAAGATAGCGGATCGGGCCAGTGTGCAAATGGCTACGTGTGGATTGTGGGGTCGGAGCAAGGTCTTCATCTGATCGGAGTTCAGGTCAAAGTGAAAATCCTCTGAAATCTGAGCATGAATGTGAAAGGGAAACAACATATGAATGATAATGACCTCATCAGTGAGTTATAGGCACCACATACTTTTCAGTAACTAAGACAAACATTTCAAGGTTAAGAACGTATAGTCATACCTTTTTCTTTTCTCTGACATCATACAGGGCCAGTGATCCAAATATCGGCTCGATTTCAATCTCAAACCTAGAAGAACAACCACAGCAAGTCAGTTCACACTGCAACAAGCTTAACTGTTCAGGGTGGACGTGTATTTAGAAAATGGATGTGTAATATGTCGCTCATATGATAAAACAGTTCTGCTGTGGCTTTATTTGAAACTTTTCTTTTCTATAAAACAGAGCAAACACAAGAACTTCTGTCAAAAAAAGCAAGTCACTTAATATTAACTTCTTGTTTATTAGACTATTAGATTTTAGTTTATAAAATCAACATCGCAGTTGCAAACATGCTAATATTTGGGAAAAAAACAAAACAAAACATCATCACTCTTTGTGTGCTATTCACTACATCAGTTGATAGAAATATGAGAGGCATATAAAAGTCATACGGTGGCATATTTGTCCCCTTATCTTGAATTTTGGGGGAATTCTAAATGTATTTTTACAGACTAAATCACGCAGTCAAAGCGTGAACTCTGAAAGTGCTTGCACAGTAGTGTACACCTGCACCCTCTGGGTGTGTTTTTGTTTGCTTTTTTCTGATATACTTGATAATGTCAAATCACACTACTAAATACACACTACTAAATATTGTGAAATATTTTTACTATTTAAAATAATTGTTTTCTATTTGAATATATTTTAAAATGTAATTTATTCCTGTGATTTCAAAGCTGATTTTTTTGCATCATTACTCCAGTCTTCAGTGCCACACGCTCCTTCAGAAGTCATTGCATAATTCTGATTTGCTGTTAAAAAACATGTATTATTATTATTATGTTAAAAACAGTGGAGTATAATTTTTTCAGGTTTCTTTGATGAATAGAAAGTTCAGACAAACAGCATTTATCTGAAATAGAAATCTTTATAACATTATAAATGTCTATATCATCACTTTTGATCAATTTAAAGCATAAATACAAGCTAAATAAAAGCCTTGATAAATAAAAGTTTTAATTTCTATAACTTCTTTTCCCAAAAATACTGACTCCAAGTTTTTGAATGGTATATATAGTTTATAATGTTACAAACGCTTTTTATTTCAGATAAATACTGATCTTTGGATCTTTCTATTAATCAAAGAATCCTGAAAAAATAAGCTCAACTGTTTTAAATATTGACAATAATAATAAAAAATGTTTCTGAGCTGCAAATCAGCATATTAGAATGATTTCTGAAGGATCGTGTGATACAGAAGACTGGAGTGCTAAAAATGTAGCTTTAAATCACAGGAATAAATTACTTTTTAAAATATATTCAAATAGAAAGCAGTTATTTTAAACACTAAATATTTTTATTCACAATATTACTGCTTTTGCTGTATTTTGAACGACATAAATGCAGGCTTGGTGAACAGAAGAGACTTCTTAAAAAAAACAACAACACTAAAAATCTTACTGTTCAAAAACTTTTGACTGGTAGTGCATATATTGCACACCCCTACCCAGCAGTGATAAAAACAAAGAAACAAGTCATTTTCTCAGTATTTTTTTGTTTGATTATTTGATATTATTTGATTTTCCATTAGCATTTTTGTGTACATCTATAGTTTTAGTTTTTGTCATTCTGCAAACACCCATTTTAGGGGCAGCCGTGGCCTAATGGTTAGGGAGTGGGGCTTGTAACTGAAAGGTTGCGGGTTCGAGTCCCAGGTCTGGCAGGGATTGAAGGTGGAGGGAGTGAATAACCAGCGCTCTCTCCAATACCACGACTGAGGTGAGTCCCTTGAGCAAGGCACCGAACCCCCAACTGCTCCCCGGGCGCCGCAGCGATAGCAATATGGCTGCCCACTGCTCTGGGTGTGTGTTCACGGTGTGTGTGTGCATGTTTGTTCACTACTCACTACTGTGTGTGTGCACTTGGATGGGTTAAATACAGAGCACAAATTCCAAGTATGTGTCACCATACTCAGCCACATGTCATGTCCTTTCCTTTCCTTTTATTTCCGCCTGCTATTTTCCATCTTTGTAATAGTTTTTGTAATATGAGCAACAATACCACCAATAGAATGACTGCATGATTGAATGGGGAGCTTGAGAGCCTTACTTGAGTGACAAACACTTGACCATGATCCTCTGGCCGCTGTGCTCTTTAGGCACCTCTGGGATGGCGCACCTCTCGACGGCCTCGTCCTGTCAAACACAAAGAACCGTCATCACGACTACGGCTCAGTCAGCGCCATGGCAACGTTTGCTCAGTCATCAGAAACAATGTGTACACAGACATAAAGCGAGAGGATGAGCAGCGGCGATGCGGAGGAGCAAGAGACGGAGGAAAGACAAAGAAGATGTTCGACAAGATCAAACAAAATCACAGATGGATCATCAGAGAGACGTCTCTGCTTTTGAACTTCAGCGTTTGACAGCTCTCCTACATAAAAGTGTTGAGTGTTACTCATCGTCTCCTACACACAAGACTCTACTTTCCTTTTCTACTTTCTTTCGCACATAGTCCTGAACTTTCTGTATAACACTGTCTGTAATGATTTCAGACCTCATCCGGCGCAGGGTAAAGTCCCAGGAGATTGGCGTGGCGGCACTGCTGGCGGTTCTCGCCGTTGCGACGGTCCATGTCCTCGGCGGCCGTTCGCTCCAGCACGGAGGGCAGCAGAGCATCAGGAGTGGAGTTTTTCAGGTCAAATATACTGGAGGCCCAGCTCCCCCGTGGCGTGTCATCCAGTGACACAGAGTGCCTCTTTGAGTCATCCTGCCACAGACAAACCTCTGCATTAGGAGAACCCTTCTTACAATGACAATAAAGGGCCATTCACACCAAGAACGATAACTATGAAAACAACAATATCAGTGTCCACTCCCGCAGACGATATCGTCTGTTTATTCAAGCGCACGCTCGTCTGCCGCTTTATATTTCCGAGCTCATGACAGCAGGATTGATTCTGATTGGGTGTCATATTTTTATCGTTCATAAGCTGGAAAAAATGGTTCCACCAATATTGTTTTCCTGTGCCTTTATCGTTATAGCTGTGGTGTGAACTCGATTTTTAGAACAATATCTTTATCGCTATCGTTAGTTATCGTCCTTGGTGTGAACAAGCCTTAATAATTACTGTTTATCCAACCAATTTATTAGTTTGAAGGGACAGTTCACCCAAAAATGAAAATTATGTCATCATTTAGTCACCCTCAAGTTGTTCCAAACCCGTACGAGTTTCTTTCTTTAGTGGAATACAAAAGAAGGTTTTCTGAAGAATACTGGTAACTAAAATGCTGCAGGGAGCTAGTATGACATGAAATGAAATGAAATGAAATGAATAACAAAATAAAATAAAATAAAATAAAATAAAATAAAATAAAATAAAATAAAATAAAATAAAATAAAATAAAATAAAATACCAGCAACTGAAGAAATATCTTCTTTTGTGTTCAGCAGAAGAAAGAAATGTATACTGTTTGGAACAAAATGACAATAAGGAATAATCAACTTTCATTTTTGGTTTAACTAGACTTTTAACTTACTTACTCAAAACAATGAAATAAAACATTGTATTTACAGCCATTCATTTATTTTTGAAAGACCATAATGATCGGTTATACAGGTATTTTCTCATTTTTAATTATAGCATTCCTTAATTTTAATAATAACATTTTTTGAAATAAAACAATAAAACAAAATAGTTTAAGAGACTTTGCTTTTGTGATCATTTATCAAAGCAATTTCAAGTTTGAATTATAACTTAATTTAATTAAATAATAAATGCAATATTAAAATAAATTAAGACATTTTGCTCACTTTTAAATAATACACTAAAATATAATAATTTAAAAATATTTTTTTCCCATGCAATTTTCAAGCTTCACTTACAACATTCAATTTAAATAATAACTGCAATAAAAATTTATAATTAATAAAATAAATTAGTTTGATACTTTGTGCTCACTTTGAAATAGTAGACTAAAATTATATATATATATATATATATATATATATTAAATCAAAATACATTGAGACTTTGCTAACATGATCATTTTTCCATGCGGTTTTCAAGCTTCACTTATAACATTCCATTTATATAATATTTGTAATAAAAAATAAATAAAATAAATTGAGACTTCACTGATAACTGTTCCAGGCTTCACTTATATCATTCAGTTTAAATAATAACTGCAATAACTAAAATAAACTAGTTTGAGACTTTTTGCTCACTTTTAAATAACAGACTTAAATATAATAATTACAAAGCCATTTATTATTCTACAAAAGACCATAATTATCATTTATCCATTTTAGTTTCATCAAAAACATTCTTTAATTTAACAATAAGTAAAATGTAAAAAATTAAATACACTGAGACTTTGATAATAATTGTTCCATACAACTTTCAAGCTTTACTTATAACGTTCAACTTAAATAATAACTGCAATAAAATAAAATAAATTCAACTTTTGCCTACTTGAGGATTTTATTTATTATTATTATTATTATTATTATTATTATTTTTTGTAATGATCATTTATCCCTTATTTTTATTACTATTTTAGACTTTTTTTAACCACTTTCACTTATATTTATAGTCACCGCTATGGCAGTAAAAGACTGGGAGAAGATGAGGGAACCCAAATGAGCACCATGTCTCAATGTATCACCATCAGGCCACATCTCCAAGCACTGTTGCGATTCTATGTACTGCATGCTTTTACTGTTTTACTTGTCAGACAGTTACCTGCTCATCCTGCCGATCAATGGCGGCCTCATCCAGCTCAAAGGTTTGTTTGACAAGCCCTTTCTGTTTCTCCCGCTGCCGCTCGGAGTTGTGAGGCGTCTGTGTTGTGCTGTATCGCTGATACCTGAGAGACGACAAAGCAGCATGTTTCCACTTTCTAAACAACATGTCCTCCAGCAAGCATTTATGCTGCACAGTACCAGTCAAAGCATAAACGCACAGAGACACATTCAAACGATGTTTATTATGAACGTTTTGTACACAACATAAACTGTTTTTTTTTGGTCACTAAATAATTCCCGTTCATCCATTTGTGCTGTTGTCATAGCTTTGACATCCAAACTGTCCAAACTTTTGACTTGTACTGTATGTGTATTTAGTCGAAGCTCATGTAGAAGAAATAATACTCACTTCCTCTGGATGATGAGCCAGTCGTCAGTGTAGACCCCCAGGGCATCCCTCACTCTTGGGTCCAGTGAGCTATCAACAGTGAGTGCAAAAAGAGATAACGTCAAACCCCCAGATACCCTCAGTGCACTTACAGGCAGCATGGCATGGCTTAAGCAAGCAGATCAGATTACCTGATTAGCAGGGAGGGTGTGAGGAAGGGCAAGGGTTATTATAGTGGGGCATGTGTTTATTTGTGTGTGCGATGAGCGACTCACTCCTCCTCCGGGACGGGCGGCTCTATCGTGGCACATTCTCTCTCCTGCAGCAGCAGCTCCAGGTCATCGCTGGGGAACTCCAGCAGCTGTCGGAGGGGTCCGGCCTCCGCTCCTGGCGGATGGCTGCTAACGTACTCCTCATAGTCCACCGGCTCCACCACCTCCGTCAAAGGCACCTAGAACAGTACACGCGTCACCACAGCACCCAGACACACATTGAAAATTAAAGCAAAATTACTGAATATAGGGCTCTATGATTTCTGCAATGCAGAAAATGCAGACGGAATCATGGAATTGAGTGATAAAAATAGAATTTACTATATAAATGTCTCGGAACTTGGAAAATTTTGGATGGATACATCAAAAGTATGTCAGTACACTTATCAAAACGTGATACGGACTAGTGTATGTAAATATTAAGCCACAAAAATAGCATGCCTGCATGTTCTGTGTGTCTCTGTGCAAATGAATGGCGAAGACGTGCAGGTTCGTTTAACGTTACTACACCACACGTACTTAAGCACACATGTATTTTCACTGTATTTTCAGCCTCTGCCGCCACAATATGAGTAAATAAACACAAACTCTAAAACTGCTCTGAGAGTCACTTCGTGAGCATTTTAATTTTTTTTTTTTTTTTTTTTTTTGAGGAAAACTATTGTCATATCATATACAAACAGAAACCTAAAGGTCTTTACAGCAACTCGTCAAAATAAAAGTTCAGTTTTTCTACACTATTTAGCTTATTTATCTGAAGACCTGTTGTCTTTAATATTCTGATCAAATTCAATTACATAATTTTTTTTCTTTAATAAATAAATATTTTGTAACATTATAAATGTCTGCACTGTCAGTGCATCTTTGCTCAAAAACTTTTTTTTTGTTTTCAAATATTACCAATATTATCATGTTATTATTCTTTTTAAAAATGTTAATTTATTTATAGTAATCCCCAATTACAGTAAAGATTTGATACTAAATTAATTTTGTTTAAAATTTGTAATTCGTATTTTTCCCCAGATTATTTTCAACATTCTTTACTCTGAAAATAAACTGGAAGATTTTTTTGCATGTTCATAATTTGTTATGTGTTAACACATTCATCTATTGTCAAAAAATTGCAGACATTTTTGCAGCTTAGTTTCAATAAATGGTCTTTTTCCACTGAAGTAGAAGATTAAAGTTACATGTTTCATACCACAATTACCTGTTTTTAACTCCAAAATTTGATTCTGTGTAATATCGTCCCTTTATATAGTGACAGTGCAGTTATCTTCTTGCTTTTAGTAGTGTAATCTTTTTGTAGTGTAGCTAATAATTTTTCAATAAAGATGCTTGACCACAGTTTAACTACTCTGCAAAACGAGACTCTTGTAGCTTATTAAGTTACAGTTTCACAGTTACCAACACTTTATATACAAAAAGGGTACAAGGAAAACTTCAAAATAACCTTGTGTTAGGGGAAAAGAAAGGGAAGTGATTGTGGCTTGTGGTCATTTCCACTTCCCCGTTTTACTCCTATCTATAACCTCATGTATACAGAGGTCCCAAAAATGTTTTGGGTGTTTTGGTCACACTTAAAAACATCATGTCATTGCATTTGCAAACACACTGTGCAAGTCCTTTTCTCAGAACTAAATTTTCAGAGCCATTTTGAGTCTTGATTGACTTTTGATTACTTGTGTCAAGGTGATTTTCAGTGACTGTGTGAAATCATATCTACTCAAGTTCACACAGGTGTCCAAACAGGTATAACCACAGGTGTAGAGAATCACATTAACTATAAACATGATCCACTTTGACGACAAGAAAGTGTCCAAATGCTTTTGTTTTCATTTTGAACAGTATATCTGTTGTTTTAGGATTTGAAACCTAAAGAAATGTGAACGTTTGCATGAAAAGTATACTTCTGTTGTGCTTTTTTTCTTTAAATAAATGCCACTTGTACATATTACCATTCAAATGTTTAAGGTCGGCGAGTTTTTTTTTATGTTTTAGAAGGAAGTCATGCATCATAAATGTGCGTCAAAGAATGACATGGAAGAAAGTTGTTATTTTTGTTTTCTTTGCACACTAAAATTATTCTCATAGCGTTATAAAATTACGGTTGAACCACTGATGTCAGATGGACTATTTTAGCTGTGTCCTTACTAACTTACTGGGCCTTGAAAGTGTCAGTTGCATTGCTGTCTATGCAGATTCAGAAAGCTCTTTTATTTCATCTAAAATATCTTAATTTGTGTTCTGAAGATGAACGAAGGTCTTACAGGTAATTAATTACAGAATTTTCATTTTTGACTGAACTATCCCTTTAAAAAAAACATCTAAATGCATTTTGGGACCACTGTATATCCAGTAAATCATTTTGGTTTCTTAATGTGAACCTCACCACTGCAAAAGCATGTGACATTATAAATATTTATGTCTGTTATATCTAGTATCTAATATAGTATCAGCACCAGATTAAAGTCTATATAAAAGTCTTGCACCTGGGTTTGTTTTCCGCAAAGCATTAAATTACATCCTCAGTCTTACTCAAGACCTGGCAAGAGCCTACAGGAGTGTGTGCAGACAAGCAGAAACATACATGGACAAACACAAGCATACACTAACCGGCTGATGAGCTCCAGCACGTTTTTTGGACAGCTGTGGAGAGCCATATTCCCGGGAAACCTGCTTCCTGACCTCAGACGCTACTGTCCTGTGAGAGACAGAAAGGGACATTTATAACATTTACTTGATTTTGTACAATGAGGAGTTCATATGCAATGACAAAACATCACAAAGATGATCAAGATCACAACGAATCAGTCACAGACAGCGCGCGATGGGTTCATGTCAGATATAGCGGCCAGAGCCAGCAGCTGCTTAGATGGCCACGGTCAAACTCAGAACGTTTGAAGAGATGCTGAGCCGCTGGCAGGAAGCAGGCAGGACGCCACAGCTCTGCCAATTTGGGAACTAAAAGCAAATGAGAGGCTTTAATGCTCAACAAAGCCCAATAACCCAGTAACCCCTCATCCACTCAGAGATAGCCTGCAGCTGCTCCCAAACTCAAACCGTCTCGCTCTCACAGACAAAGATACACACACAGCTGCAGATGCTCCAGTTCCCTTCAAAACACACATGCCCCATCATTACTGCTGCTTGCTAAGGCAAGTATCCCTATTAGTACAGTTCAAACTTTAGAGTTGGGGATATAATGCAAATTTCAGCATGTATCTGATATTGTTCGTACTGTGGGAGTGTTGCAGTATATTGGTATTGATGAGAACCATGATATTTAAATAATAAAATACTGATATCATGTTAAAGAGAAAAATGATTCTGTCACTCTCAAGCCATCCTAGATGTACATGACTTTCTTCTTTCAGATGAATACAATTGGAAATGTATTAAAAAATGTTCTGGCTCTTCCAAGTTTTATAATGGCAGTGAATGGGTGTTGAGATTTTGTCCAAAAAAGTGCATCCGTCCATCATAAAAAGTGCTTCACAAAACTCTGGGGGGTTAATAAAGGCCTTCTGAAGTATAGTAATGCATTTATATAAGAAAAACATCCATATTTACAACTTTACATACCATAATCTCTAGCTTCTGCTAACTGTCGTGTATGCGAGAGAGTGGTCTTCCAGAGGATGACGTAGGACAATTTGTCATGCTGTCATTGTCAAGTGAGCTACCACTGTTAGTTGTGTCACTTTATTCATACATCCTCTCTGGTGGCCTCATGGGATAGCAAAATGTCTATCAGATGCCCACTTGAAAATCTCAGCAGAAATAGAAGATCATCCAGGTACTTTTCGCCTACTGTATGGATACAGTGAATTCAGACATAATACTACTTTGCCTTTTTTTTTTTTTGCATACTAGTATGTATACACAGATACAGTGAGGGTCAGACACCCCAGTATGCAGGAAGCACAGATTAAAAATTATATTAACTCTCGCTCCACCTTCCTACAATCATATTTTAAGTGCAATTCTTGAGCCATAAAAGATAAAACACAAAACAAAGTTAAAGATAAATTTGACCGATAGCACTATTTTTTTTTACCCCAAATTTCTACAAATATTGCACTAATATTTTTGTAGTTAATTTTTTGAACACAACCATCTTGAGTGAAAATGATATTGTGACAGCAGCAATTATATGTAACCACATGTACTTCAGTAGTTTGTTCTGCATTGTGCTAGACACATTAATATAATCTATGAAAGCACCAATATCAAAATTGTGGCTTATAATAATGGGACAATATTAACTGTCATGTTATAGCTGATAAATGATATATTTTATAGTACTTTGTATAAGTTAATATATTTTATATATTTTTAGAATTCTATAATAATATTTTGCTAAAATATTATCAAATCAAAGCTATTTTTCAAATCAAAGCAAAGCTTTTTTTTTTTTTTTTATCAAAGCTACACGTGAATTTAAACATTGCACCATTATAATGTATAGCAAAATGGATATTCATTTTGAAATTTGCTAAACATCAAACATGTTGTTTATTAGTGCTAGTATTTACTAGTGGTTTAAATGGTTAATTCACCCAAAAATGAAAAATCTATCAATTACTCGCCCTCATGTCGATTCGAAACCGTAAGACCTTCGTTCATCTTCAGAACACAAATTAAGATATTTTTGATGAAATCTGAAAGCTTTCTGTTAGTTACATTGCTGTCTATGGAGGGTCAGAAAGCTCTCGGATTTCATCAAAAATATCTTAATTTGTGTTCAGAAGATGAATGAAGGTCTTAGGGGTTTGGACGACATGAGGCTGAATAATTAATGACAAAATTAAAATTTTTGGGTGAACTACCCCTTTTAAAGATTAACTATAAGTGAGCATTAAATGACAGCATGACAGAAAGGTCATCTAAACGTAAAACAGGGAAAATAAGAATGATGATTAAATATCCAATATCGAAACATACAGATAAATTAAAATACACACAATAACTTATATATACACACACACCTTACAAACCACCCAGAACACCCTAATATAGGCATAGTCAGTCCTGGAGTGCCGATGTCCTGCAGAGTTAAGCTCCAACCGTGAAAAATCCCTCACCTGCCTACAGCTCTAGTAATTCTAAAGACCTTGATTAGCTTGTTCAGGTATGTTTGATTAGGGTTAGAGCTAAACTCTGCGGGACAGCGGCACTCCAGGACCAACGCTGCCAATCCCTGCCCTAACAAGTGCATAGAAATGCACACTTGTTATCATCTGCAAAACATGGCAACCATTAACAACATCCTAGCAATGTGGCAGTGAGTCTTATGCAAATACTTCCATATTTCTCCAAGCACAAATCCAGACTTTGCACTGCTAACAAAACTCTGCTGACTATAGCATCAGGCCCTGTCATTCAACCAGCCCCGATGTGGTCCAAAGAGCGGATGTGGCCCCCTCCCAGGGGTCAAGCCACTTCACTGAGGAACCATTTCCTGAGATAATAAAGCTGTGACTGTGAAGGGAAAAAACTGTTCGGACAAACTCAAAGTCTGACAGGCCAGCGGGGTCAAGCTGAAACAATAACAACATGCTGTTTGTTTTACAGTGTGCGGCAATGAGAATTAAGCGCATGCTAATGTGTAACCTTTTAGGTGCTGCACACTTCTGCAGGACAAAAATCTGAGCTGTAGGAATGCCTCCCAACACTGTGGCTTCCTATTTCCTGCTTCAATAGGAAAGAGGAAAACTTGTCTGCTCTGAAAGCAATGGGCGGAATGGAGCACACCACCCTTTCCTACATCCTGCAAAGAAACAATGAGTCTGCTCTCACAGAGGTAAAGACAGAGAAAGATAATAAATGGATGAAACACAATCCTACGCAGGTTTCATGCCTTTCGGGTGGAAAAGAGTAAAGTCTGTTTACAATGAAAGGTGCATCAACAGTATCCTGTACAGACCATATGGTATATAAATACTGTACTCATACATAACCATGGTTTATATGGAAGTGTATGGTATTACCATCTCAGTACAGTGCTTTTGTATTGAATCACTCCTGAAGACTATCCACATACCAAGATCTCACTTAGATTTCACTTTCTCATACGCTTTTAAATGTTCAGTGGTATGCTGGAGTGCTTTTAACCTCCTTATCAAATTATCAGTGTTGCTGTGGTCTACAGGAATGAATGAAAACTACCACATCAATCACTCCAAACAGAATAAACAAGTGAATTAACCAATCACAGACACACTCAGTTTCTGTGAACCCATCAGGCAAGTTCCAGAGATGCTTCCATAGCAAAAAAGTGAGTTGATTCCCACTAAAGTAGAGCATCAACTCTTGATGAGCAGGCAAGACTCATATACAAGTGAAAATCAAATTTGAAATCACTAACTGATCAATCAGTAACCTACATGTGAAACATTTTGATTTCACATGAACATTTTATAGCTGACAGCCACATGATCAGAGATTTTTCATTTCAGTTTGCCACTTTGAGAGATAATGCCTGTCAAGGCTTAATAAAACATGTTGTAATACAGATACAACCACTAAATTTAATATGTAATGAGAATGGTCTAATTTTAATATATTACATTGTCCTGTCCCACATAAATGGTCATAAAATGTATAAACATGCCAGTGGTTACACACACGTTTTTTTTCCACAGATTATTTACACTGTAAAATTGTAGATTTCAATTTAGTTACTTTAAATGTAACAGGTGAGATTAAAAAGAAAAAATCTTTATACGTACACTACCAGTCAAAAGTTTTTAAACAGTAAGATGTTTCTTTTCTCACAGAACCTGTATTTATTTGACCCAAAGTACAATACATATTTTGAAATATTTTCACAATTTAAAAAAACTGCTTTCTATTTGAATATATTTTAAAATGTAATTTATTCCTGTGATTTCAAAGATGAATTTTTAGCATCATTACTCCAGTCACACAATCCTTCAGAAAAAAAAACAAACATTTATTATTATTATGTTGAAAACAGCAGAGTATATTTTTTAGGGTTATCTGGTGAAAGTTCAGAAGTGCATTTATCATTTAACATTAGAAATGTTTTATCATCACTTTTGATCAATTTAAAGCACCCTTGCCAAATAAAAGTATTAATTTCTATCATTTCTTTATAAATAATAAAAAAATTATACTGACTGCTAGCCTTTGAATGGTATAGCGTATAATGTTAGTATGTATAGTGTAAAAAAACAGCTTTTTGTTTCTTTCTATTCATCAAACAATCCTGAGAAAAAAAAAAGAGTAGTCAACTGTTTTAAATATTGTTAATAATAATAATAATAATAAGAAGAAGAAGAAGAAGATGATGAAGAAATGTTTCTTGAAGAGCAATATTAGGATGATTTCTGAAGGATCATGTGACACCGAAAACTGGAGTAAAGATGCTGAAAATTTAGCTTTGATCACAGGAATAAATTACATGTTAAAATATATTCAAACAGAAAGCAGTTATTTAAAATAGTAAAAAAATATTTTACAGTATTAATGCTTTTGCTGTATTTTAGATTAAATAAATGCAGACTTGGTAAGCAGAAGTGACTTCTTAAAAAAACCAAAAAAACATTAAAAATAGTGTAAATACCTAAAAATGATCACAGAATGTAAAAACACCATTGTTTCTTTATTGTTTGCAACTTTGTATTTAGTTTCTATTGAGCAGCTGAGCAATTCTGACTGTAGTTTCCCCACTGTAACAGTTTCAATAACTTTTAGAAAAAAACCCCCTAAGTTTCATTCAGCTATGACTTGAAAGCGTTTTCACACAGACAGCCCTAAGCTCATTCCCGACACGCTAAGTGATATCTCTATTTGAATAGTTAAAAGTGTAGTTCCGATATCACTATCATATCACATTACACTTCACGGCGCTCAATGCATCCTCTTTTCACTCATATGAAGTCTGATTATTCAAGATTTAAAGACGATATACACCATGTACCTACTGAAAAGTACTTTAACTGTTACAAGTGTTAAACAGAAGTAGTTTGGTGGCAGTGTCACACTGTTGCGAGCTGAACTAAACAAAAGGTTCATCCCTGTGCAACTCGTGGCGGTGGATCTCTTTATCTCTCTCATTCGATTCAATCCCAATGCGCGGGACAACTACAGCACAACCCCTCAACTGTTTACCGCTCGGTGAAGTTCACCTACCTGTTAATCTTATGCGCAAAAGCCCTCCGTTCGCTGGGTAAAGTTGCCATCCCATCTAAACAGGGAGAGCTCCTTACAGTTTCCCTGTACTTTGGTAATATTATTGTCGAGTGCAGTCATAAGCTTCCTTGTGTCAGTTTGGCGCATAATAGCGCCTCCTAACGGTGTGGGGGCGAACGGCAACATTGACTGTCTCACCAAACCGGTTTCCAATGACGCACCTGTCTCTGTCTCTGGGGATCTGCGATGTTTATCGTTTCCTGATTATTCAAGGTGATGAATGTTTTTCCTCCTTAAAGAGGAATAATGCTAACTCTGCAGACTACCAAGAACACCACAAGCCATCTGTTATTCTATCTGAGTGTTAATAAGTTGTACAAAAACGACATACTAAAGAGATTTTTAAATGTATTCATGCAGTAGAGTTTACTATTCTGTTAAGTACTACAGTTTATTAGCCAACCGTAGGCTCTTAGCAGATGACAGGCGATGTAATATATAATTTAGTATTAATATATTATATATATTTACAATGCTTGTTTGGTATTTTCTCATGTGAATGAAAGTTGTGTGATTTTGCCTGAGGCGAGGAGCAAGTTTTTTTTAAGTTTTCGTGGATTTTTTTGTCCATGAGGAAATATAAAACCCGGAGTGGAGCTGGGACGGAGTGATTACAGAACGCTTTGAGCTGGGAGGGTAAATCTTTGTCGATCCGCTCCACTCAAACACGCTGATCCAGTCCGGCCTTCAGTCTGTGTGTTACTTGCTAACATACAGTACAGGAAAAGATTTATGTTTTGGCTTCGCCTGACTGAGAAGAATCGAGGAGGAAACAAGTGGCATATTTTTGTTGTGAAAAGTAAGATGCTTGTTTGAGAACTTGTTTTTATGTCCCTGATATTTGGTTCGTCCTAACATAAATGAATTTATAGCTTGGAATGTATGAAGCAAAAACAAGGCTGTATGCTAAGGATATCGTGCTATTTCACAAATGTCACCATATAAAAATATACAGTCGTTTTTGAACAGTAAGATTTTTAATGTTTTTTAAATAAGTCTCTTCTGCTCGCCAAGCCTGCATTTATTTGATGCAAAGTACAGCAGTAAAATTCTGAAATATTTTAATTATTTAAAATAAGTGCTTTTTATTTGAATATATTTTAAAATGTAATTTATTCCTGTGATCAAGACTGAATTTTTTTTTCATTACTCCAGTCTTCAGTGTCACATGATCCTTCAGAAATCATTTTAATATGCTGATTTTCTGTTCAAGAAACATTTATTTTTATAATTATAATTGAACAGTTCAGATGCAAAAGCCTCTAAATCCTTCTGACGTGTTTCTTGAAAATTAGCCTTTCTTTCTGGCTACTTTCTGGCTACAGGTTTCTATGTAAGTACTGGTACTTCTGATTGAGCTGAGGCTGGAATTTAGCGAGTTTAAAGTAAAAATATTTGATGGATGTACACTATGTGTCAGGAGCATTCACTTTGTATCATCTCATTTTTGACCGAGATGGCTTTTAGCTGGTTTCGCATCTGAACTCTTCAATTATAATTGTTATTATTATCAATATTTTTATTTATTTATAAAACAGTTGAGTACTTTTTGCAGCATTCTTTGATGAATAGAAAGGTCTAAAGATCAGCATATAAAATAAAAAGCTTTTATAAAATTATACACTATACCATTCAAAAGCTTGGATTTTTTTTTTAGATTGATCCAAAGTGATGATATAGACATTTGTAATGTTACAAAAGATTTCTATTTCAGATAAATGCTGTTCTTCTGAGCTTTCTATTCATTAAAGAAACCTAAAAAAAATTGCACTCAGCATTTTTCATCACAATAATAATAAATGTTTTTTGAGCAGCAAATCAGAATATTAGAATGATTTCTGAAGGATCATGGGACTGGAGTGATGATGCTGAAAATTCAGCTTTGAAATCACAGGAATAAATTACATTATAAATATATTCAAATAGAAAGTAGCTGTTTTAAATAGTAAACAATATTTAAAAAAATGTACTGTTTATGCTATACTTTGAATCAAATAAATGCAGGGTTGGTGAGCAGAAGAGACTTTTTTAAAAAACATTAAAAATCGTACAGTTCAAAAACTTTTGGCTGGTAGTGTATGTTAATCGTGGCCACCTTTTCAGCACAGCTTAAAAACAATTTTAGCATAAAAATGCAATCTTATGACAAGAATTACTAATATTTAAAAAAATCCCTTAAATATTTTTAGACAAATCTACAGCTATAATCCCTGACAAAATAGCATGAAGCATTGAAGTGCTGTTGCTGCACTTAATCATATAATGCAATTAGTGCGTTGTACATCTAAATCTATTTAGCACAGCTATTTATTGATGTATCATATCTTTAATTCATCCGACACCCTTTGGTAATCCTCTTATTTTTGTTCAAAGCACACGTATACATATCCATCAATAGTTACGCCAACCTATATATATCCATATATTTATTTTGCACATTGCTTGCACAACTGATATATCATTCCTCAGGCCATTTTGCACAATTTACATCACTTTCCATCTCAGCCTTTTTTCTAAATATATTTATAGTTTGCTTTCTATATCGTATTTACTCAGAGACCAGTATTATTCTGTCCCCAAGTTTTATGTTTAATGCAGCAGTGCTTCAATTCCCCCCAGAGGATGGCTGAAGTTATATTACCTTATCTTTTCTATAAACCCACACTTTTGATGTATGTTATATTGCTGTACGGCCACCAGAGAGCGTTGTGCGCCACAAGTGGCGGAGACTTGGAGCCTGAAAAGGCGGTGGCCAGGAAATAATGACTCAACCCTCCACCTTATTGTCTAGATGCAGCATTGTCCAGAAGTAAAATATCACACAGCCAGATTTCATTAATCTTTTGGGAAAAATTCCACAAATAACCTAAAACGGCAATAATGTAGATACGCAAGCTCAGTATCCCTTGGATTAACAATAGATCCGAAACAAAGCCGTTGTTGCATGCCAGGATTCTTCAGATTTCATAAACAGTTAGTTGAACAAACATAGTCGGTAAAATTGCATAGCAATACTTCAGATAGCAAGACATCTATGTTTGTTTCCCATAAATCAAGTCCCACACCCAAAAGCAGATTACCAGGAGACATTTATTGACGTTTTCCTTCACCCAAGGACACACATTTATCAGTTTAGAGCGAAGCCATCACTCCTCTCTCCTTCTCCCCGCTGTAACCTCTCCCCATCCCCCACGGTCAGTCAGTGAGGTATGACCATACAGTGCAGGCTGCCTCCTCCCTATAGCTCAGCTCAGCACCATGCCCCATTAATTCAGCACCAAGGAGAGCTGCTAGCACAGGTACAACGAGCCAGCACTGACCTAAGGAATGATGCTGGTGGCGTGTGTTTGTTAAGCTCTCAGAGCGAACAAGGGCGTTTCAGGAGACGCTCCTGCCATGCATGTTGTGTGCTTTATATGTTTTTGTGCAGCCTATTCCCCTCACAGCAGTCTGTACTCCCATGCTAATGAAGATTAATGAATCTCTCTCCTCTCTTTGGCTTGCAAGTACTAAAACCTGATGCTTGGTATCACATGGAATAAATATAGATCTGTTGTGAAGCTTTAGGGGTTTTTCTACCGCAGCCTAGCTGGGGATTTTCATGTCATTTGTCAGGGAGTGTGCGTTACGCCGGGTTTGAAGGATGAGCAGCCTGTACCGATGGGAGTGGACTGGCTCGGAGATGTAATGGACCATCATTCGAGCAATTACATTAAGAGAATTACCGCATTGCGACTGTCACGCAAACCCAGCACATATACATCCATGGCGTGTGCGATGCACATGCATCCTTGAACTCTGTGGCACTCTGTTGGCAGTGCCGGGATGCAACATGTGACATCCAGATGGAGAATTAAAAATAGTTGTGCGTTTTGAGTTGATTGCGTTCACGTCTTTCTTTTCTTCCCTTTCCTTCTGCCTCTCCACGTCGAAGGCTTTCGGTTTCCTCGACCAGCACTATTGTTTGGCTGCCCCTCCCCCACAGGGCAGGAGAGCACCCCCCATCCCTGCTGCATTACCGAAGAACAAAAGAGAGAGTGTCAGACGCCACCCTCTAGATCTCTTTCACGCCCCAGCCCCCACCCCGCATCCAGATGGGGCTGCCTTTTTTTTCAGGGTCTCTCTGAACCCCAAGAGTCCTCCAAAATGGACGCGCCCCTCCCCCTCTCCCCACTCTTCAGCTGCCCGTCATCCACCTGCTCTCTCTGCCACGCGCCCGTGCCCAGAGCACGCCCCCTTCCCCGTCCCACCCTCGCAGCCAGCTCCATTCAAATCGTTAACCACTTGCTTGCTATGGCCTTGCTCCAGGACATCACTTTTTGCAGCTGTAAAGCTGCTTTTTCTGATATGTAGTCCTCCGAGGCCTGCAGAGGGGGGAGAAAAAATCATGTTTGCATGTGAAATGGTGTGTTACTCAACTAGTTTTACTTCAGGACACGGAATTTACTTTGGATAGGAAGTGGCAACCCAAGACGATACTAAAATCGGTGGATGAAATGCATTGTTACCATGAACACTGGGCCAAAAATATGCAAAAAATTAAAGAGAAAAATTCCCATGCTATTTCAAAAATGCAAGCTGCTTCTTCTACTGAACACAAAAGATGATGTTTTAAAACAGTTTTTGGACATACAATGAAAGTCAATGGGTTTAATAGTGGAATACGTGATTTAGAGGAGAAGAATTGTTAAATAGAGTCATTATTTGTGTTTTCTCGAAGCTTCGAAAATTAGGGTTTTACCATTTTACTGATGTGCTTACTACGTTTCTGGGTCTGGGAACATTTCAGTTGTGTTGCTGTCTTTGCAGGGTCAGAAAGCTCTCGGATTTCATCCAAAATACCTTAATTCGTGTCCCGAAGATGAACGAAGGTCTTATGGGTTTGGAACGACACAAGGGTGAGTAATTAATGACAGAATTTTCTTTTTTGGATGAACTCTTTAATGGTGCTGAAAATAAATAAATAATGCTATCAATCACAGTCATCTATAATTTGGTTTATTTTGTGTTTTTTCTTTTTTGGCCAATGAATCACACTCAAAATATGAGTGGAGGGAGGTGGAGGCAGAGTTTGTAATCATAACTGTTCAAAAGCATGCAAAAAACCTTGATCTGTATTTCCTGCAGGCCTGAGTGTCTAACATCCCCATGTTTTTACAAAATCCAAAAAAAAAAAAAAAACAGCTTGCAAACTGTTCTTGAGTGCAGGTAGAGTGTCTTGCTTTCACCTGTCTTATCCATCAGCATGATTTTGTGGGACAGTAGAAGCTACACACTGTGTTGTCTTTGCCTTTTTTTCCCCCAAAAAGATCACTACTGGTGCAGGATTATTTACAATGATATCATATGTGTAGTATCGACATTTCATGTTTTTGTCCATACGATAAAATCAATAGGTTTCAAAAGAGGGCTGTCGTGACATCAGATTTTCACTACATGATTATCATGGCCAAAGGAAATTCAAGATAACATTATTTCTGTGATATCTATAGACATTTTGAAAAATAAAATGAAATAAAATAATGCTACACTCTTAAAAAAAATCCTTGAACATCCATGGAACCCTTCAAATGCAGAAAAGATTCTTTATAGTGGAAAAAAGTTTCTTTAGATTTTTAAAATGTTCTTTAAAAGAACTGTTCACTGAAAGGTTCTTTGGGGAACCAAAAATGTTTTTTCTGTGGCATCACTGCAAACACAGCCCTTTGGAGGCTTTATTTTTAACAGTGTATCAGTCAAATTGATATTTAACTTTGCTTATTTTGTGTTTTCTCTTTTTTGCTAATGAGTCACACTTAAAAGATGAGTGTAGGAAGTCAGAGAGAGAGAGTTTGTTACCATAACTGTTCAAAAAAGAAAAAAGCACTACACAAGCTTTTTTTGGTAGTTTCAGCATGACGCAGTTATCATTTTTATGTCCAGCGCCACGTAGTTTAAATAGCAAATGCACTTGCACCCATCAGTTCACCCATGGGTGTGCTGGTCTGAAAACGAGGTGTGTTCAGGCGCGTTGCTAGTTTGAGGCAACTGAAAATGATTGCGCCATTGACCAACTAAAACCTGGTCTAAAGTCAATGGCGCTTTAGTAATATGTGCCTATAGGAGGGTGCTCTGCTTATTTATATAAATTTTTATTAGTTAAAAATGAATCAAATTTAATCCGATTCACAACGGTAAGCTCGTAGTAATGTTTTCTAATTTGAGTGGTACTGGTAGGAATTCATGGGAAATTTGCAATTTAATGTGATCTGAGCTAAGCGATTGTTATATTAACTGGCTTTTAAAGGGAATGGGAGATGAGACTCTGATTGGTTTATTGCACACTACGGCCAAAACACACCCATAACTCATTAAGAGAATAGGTACAACCCTTTTGGACCATGCACCTGGCACGCCGACCTTTTTTTTTTTTTTTTCCGTCATTAAACTAGCAAAAGTGGATTCAGACTAACTGCACCTGCACCATGCGTTTCAGACCATGCGCTTAGATCATTAAAATAGGGCCCACTGTCGTTTTGGACACTGGCGAGTGAACTGTTCTTGAGTGCAGGTAGAGTGTCTCTTTTGCCAATCATGTTCTCCAACTTTTAAAAGTTTAAGGCAGCTGGGTAATAAACCCAGCGTTTGAAGTTGAAGTTTAACAAATCATATTTTTTGTTTAGTCAATTCAAATATCTAAAATGTCACTTAGTACAACTTAACATTTCAAGTTGACTAAACTTATTTGAGTTGACTGAACTTAAAATTTCAAAGGCAGCAGGGTAACAGATTTTTACACGTTGACTCAACAAATTGTTTTTTATTTTTTATTTATATTTTTTCATAATTACTTCTATTGTCTTTGAAATATGGTTAAAGAGTACTGCAGAATGTACTGACAGGCGTTTACAGTACACTAAAATATACTTTACTGGCATTTCTATTGACGTTTATGTCATGTATATAAATATTAAAGGGTCAACCGATGTATCGGTTTTGCCGATTAATCGTCACCGATAGTTGATTGGTGGAACTGTCGGTTATCAGCAAAAATCCATGCCGATAGTTTTTTCCGGGTTGGGTCCGTTGCTGGAGCAATGAACAATGAACTAACTGTAATGATCAATATATAATTAATATTAATATTTTTATTCATTTACAAAGTATGGTTTTGTAACGTGGTGAGTGACTGATCCGGAGGCGTGGGATCCATTTGCGATAGCTTTTATTAAGAACAAATCGGAGTACAACAGGCGGAGGTCAAAACAACGGCAGTCGGGGCAATGCAGATAATCCAAGAGTAAACGATAGTCCAGGCAGAAGGTCGGGGCAGGCAGCAATCAATCAAAACAAGGAATAAACAGTCCAATCGGCAATGGGTAAGCAAACACAGGAAAAACGCTCAGGATTGAATAGTCAAACTACCAAAACTTCGCGAAGAACCCGCCAACCGAGCGGGGTATAAATGGCCGCCAAAAGGAAGCGACCCGGGCTAACCCGGAACCGGAAGTGGGGGTCCCAGGTACGGGGTTATGGGAAATGGAGTCCGTTAAAAGTCCGGTGATGGTTCCCGCTGACGGCGGTCGGAGGGAGCCACAGAGACCGCGTTTGTGACAGAGAGCCCCCTGCGAGCGACTCCTGGCGCGAGGAGGGACCCGACGCCGGGGTCTACCCCTTCCACGGGGAGCTGGTCGGCCTGGGTGTGTCCGATGGAACTCGATGGTGAGTGAGGGGTCAAGGATATCCCCAGCAGCGACCCAGGATCTTTCTTCAGGACCGAAGCCCTGCCAATCGACCAGGTATTGAAGGTGACCTCTCCGGCGCGCGGGAGTCCAGGATCGTGTTGACCCGATAAGCCTCCTCGCCGTCGATGATGATGGGGGGAGGTCCCTGAGGTGCGGTCTCGTCTAGGTCCTCCACTCCTTCCGGATCGACAGCGGGCTTCAACAGAGAAACATGGAAAGTGGGTGAGATACGGTATTCAGCTGGGAGGTCTAATCGAAAAGAAACAGGGGTGATTTGTCTAATGATCTTAAAGGGACCCACGTACCTGGGACTGAGTTTCTTGGAAGGCAGGCGTAGTCGCAGATCCCGGGTCGACAACCATACCCACTGTCCGGGCTCATACGAGGGGTTGGGTCTACGCTCGGTTGGCCTGGGTCTCGGTGCGTCGGATGGCGGTCTGGAGGTGGACATGGGCCTGATTCCAGATCTCTTCGCTCTGTTGGAACCAGGAGTTGACCGCTGGGAGGTCCGAGGGCTCCCCTGACCAGGGGAATAGAGGCGGCTGGAAGCCTAGCACACACTGAAAAGGAGTGAGATGCGTGGAGGGTTTGCGGAGAGAATTCTGTGCGTACTCCGCCCAAAATAGATATCGACTCCACTCCTCTTGACGGTGATGACAGTAGGAGCGGAGGAAGCGGGTCAACTCCTGGTTCATACGTTCTGCTTGACCATTGGCCTGGGGGTGGTACCCTGACGTCAGACTAACATTGACCCCCAGGAGTCGGAAGAAGCTGGACCAGAGGTGGGATGAGAATTGAGGGCCCCGGTCAGACACGATATCCTCAGGTAGCCCGTAGAGTCGGAACACCCAATTGCAGAGGTGTTCAGCAGTCTCCATGGCAGTAGGGAGCTTGGCGAGGGGAATCAGACGGCAACTTTTGGAGAAGCGGTCGATCACGGTGAGGATGGTGGTGTACCCATTGGAGGGGGGAAGGTCGGTGATGAAATCTACTGAAATGTGAGACCAGGGCCGCTGCGGTACAGGTAGAGGCTGGAGTAGGCCGGCAGGCAGGCGGTGAGGAACCTTGGTCTGATTGCATACCGTGCATTGATTGACAAACTTGATGGTGTCGGCGCGCTGGTTGGGCCACCAGTAACGATTGTGGAGTAGATGAAGAGTGGCCTCGATACCAGGATGACCTGAGCTGGGGACGGTGTGGACCTCGGTCAAGACCCGGGTTCGAAGGGAGTGGGGTACATAGACGAGGTTATCTGGGCAGTCTGCTGGGGGCGGATCCTGTACCTGAGCCTCGGTTATCTCCGCCATGACGTCCCATCTTACGGGCGCAACAATCAGAGAGGAGGGTAGGATGGTTTCTGGGGGCCTGACGGGACGATCGGGCTCGTGCATGCGGGAGAGAGCGTCCGCCTTCGTGTTCTGGGAACCTGGGCGATAGGAGATGGAGAAATCGAAACGGGTGAAGAACAGAGCCCATCGTGCCTGGCGGTGGTTGAGCAGCTTTGCCGATCGGAGATATTCAAGGTTGCGATGGTCTGTGAGGACGGTGAAGGGATGTTTGGCGCCCTCCAGCCAGTGTCGCCATTCTTCCAGAGCGAGCTTAATAGCCAAAAGCTCACGGTTGCCGACATCGTAGTTCCTCTCTGCTGGGTTTAATTTATGAGAGAAGTAAGCGCAAGGGTACATTTTGGCTGGCTCGCCCTGACGCTGCGACAGTACTGCTCCTACACCAGTGCTGGAGGCGTCAACCTCGACAATGAATGGTCTGTCGGGGTCTGGGTGGTGGAGGATGGGTGCCGTGGAGAATCTTTGACGAAGGTCGTCGAATGCCTGGAGGGCGGACGGCGTCCAGGTGAGGCGTACAGCACCCCTCTTTACCATAGCTGTGAGAGGAGCCGCAACAGAGCTGAAGTGGCGGATGAAGCGACGGTAAAAGTTTGAAAAGCCCAGAAACCGCTGCAGTTCTTTGAGTGTGGTGGGACGTGGCCACTTTAACACCGCATTTACCTTTTGCTCGTCCATAGCGACCCCCTCCGAGCTGATGACGTAACCAAGGAAGGAGATCTTAGACAGGTGAAACTCACATTTCTCCTCCTTGGCGTAGAGACGATGCGAGATGAGACGCTGGAGTACAGCTCGGACATGGTTGACGTGTTCTGTGTACGAGCTGGAGTAGATCAAAATATCGTCGATGTATACAATTACCCAGCGGTTCAGCATGTCGCGGAACACCTCATTAATGAAGGCCTGGAAGTAGGATGGACTGTTGGCCAGCCCGAAGGGCATCACCCGGTACTCGTAGTGGCCTGACGTGGTGGAGAAAGCGGTCTTCCACTCGTCCCCTGCTCGAATCCGGATGAGGTTGTACGCGGAGCGTAAGTCCAGTTTTGTGAAGATCTTAGCCGCGCGTAGCTGTTCCAGCGCAGATGGTACTAACGGGAGAGGATAGCGGTATTTGATAGTTACCTCATTAAGAGCCCGGTAGTCGATACAGGGACGAAGGCCGCCGTCCTTCTTCTTGACGAAGAAAAACCCCGCTGACGCGGGGGAGGTGGAAGGCCGGATGAAGCCCTTGGCCAGCTCCTCCTGGATGTAGTTGTTCATGGCAATGGTCTCTGTGTGAGATAGTGGGAAAATGCGCCCCCTGGGAGGAACTGCACCTGGGATCAGATCAATAGCGCAGTCTCCAGGACGGTGCTGCGGTAGCTGGGTAGCCTTAACCTGGCTGAAGGCCTCTAGCAGATCCTGATATTCAGAGGGTATGGTACTTCTGGCTGAGGGGTTCTGGAGAGGAGTCTCTGACCAGGTCCGGGGCTGGAGGCAGTGTTCCTGACAACGGGGTGACCAGCGGGTGATGGAGCAGTCGGCCCAGGCGATGGTTGGTTCGTGTAGGTTGAGCCACGGGAAGCCCAGGATTATGGGTGAGTGAGGTGACGAAATGACGAAAAACCTGATGGTTTCATGGTGGTTGGGTGCTATCCGGAGGGTGAGGTCGTTGGTGGTGTGGTGTATGGAGCCAGATCCTAGCGGTCGCCCATCGAGGGCGGCCACTGTAACATGCGGAGAGCAGGAGAGAACAGACAAACGATTAGTGGCGACGAAATCGGCATCAATGAAATTCCCGGCCGCGCCAGAATCTATCAGAGCGGTAGTTTCGATCCACACCCTCCCTGAGCCCAGAGTTACAGCAATTTCACATCGATTAGGAGGAAAATCGTCATCACTCACCGAGGCTGAAGGACGCGGGGGACGAGTAGGGCAGTTCGCTCTGATGTGGCCGGGCTGACCACAGTACAAGCACAGGTTGCTCCGGATGCGTCGCTCCCTCTCCTCCACGGACAACTTAGTAGAACCGATCTGCATAGGTTCGGGTGCCGCGTCAGCGGGAGACGAGGTCTGGGGTACGGGAACGTACACGCGGCTGGTCTTGCGGGCGCGCATCACATTATCCACCCGGATCGAAAGATCGATGTATTGCTCCAGGGAAAGCCCCTCATCCCGACAGGCCAGTTCTACTTGCAGGTCCGGGTTCAACCCCTTCCGATAATGAAGCTTGAGAGGACCGTCGTTCCAGCCACTCTGTGCCGCGAGGGTTCGGAAGGTGAGGGCGTAATCTGCAGCGGTCCTCCTCCCCTGCCTCAAAGCCAAAATCTGCTCTCCCGCCTCACCGCTCTCCGAGCTCGGCTGGAAGACCCCCTTAAAGCTCTGGAGGAAAACGGTGAAAGATGGAAAGGCGGGACGGTCCAAACTCCAGACCGCGGTGGCCCAGTCTAAAGCCCTCCCGGTGAGTAACGAACAAACGAAGGCGATTTTACTCTCCTCTGTGGGGTACAGGTGGGGCTGCTGGGAGACGAACAATGAACATTGAAGTAAAAATCCCTTACATTTGGTGGGCGTTCCATCAAACTTTTCCGGGAAAGCTAGACGTGGGCTGGCAGCGATGGATTGTGCTCCTGACGGCGGCATGGGTGGCGGAGATGGCGGGGCTGGTGGAGTTAGTTGAAGGCCCTGCAACGCTCTCACCAGCTGGTCCGTGAGATCGGTCAGGCGATCCAATTGTTGTTGATGGACCTGCAAAGTGGAGGCTTGGGCTGAGAGCTCTGACGTGAGTTGGAGCACCGTTGCAGGCTCCGTGGTAGCCGTAGACGAAGCAGTCGCTGGATCCGCTGATGGCGAAGTTTTCTGTAACGTGGTGAGTGACTGATCCGGAGGCGTGGGATCCATTTGCGATAGCTTTTATTAAGAACAAATCGGAGTACAACAGGCGGAGGTCAAAACAACGGCAGTCGGGGCAATGCAGATAATCCAAGAGTAAACGATAGTCCAGGCAGAAGGTCGGGGCAGGCAGCAATCAATCAAAACAAGGAATAAACAGTCCAATCGGCAATGGGTAAGCAAACACAGGAGAAAAACGCTCAGGATTGAATAGTCAAACTACCAAAACTTCGCGAAGAACCCGCCAACCGAGCGGGGTATAAATGGCCGCCAAAAGGAAGCGACCCGGGCTAACCCGGAACCGGAAGTGGGGGTCCCAGGTACGGGGTTATGGGAAATGGAGTCCGTTAAAAGTCCGGTGATGGTTCCCGCTGACGGCGGTCGGAGGGAGCCACAGAGACCGCGTTTGTGACAGGTTTAGTAAGCTACTTTTTTTTTAAATAGTAGAGCATTATTTATTTTCCGTTAGTATTCATTTAAAAAACTATGGGTCGATTAATCGGTATCGGCCAGTGTGGTCCAACCTAGTTATCAGTAAAATCCAATATCGGTCGACCTCTAATAAATATATGTGTAATGACATTTGTAATGAAGATGTTGCAGTTTAGTACATTTGAAAATATGTCAACACTACACACACTACAATTAAAATTATAATCAAGTACTTTACATGTGCTGTAGTGTTAGTCAACACATCAAAGTGAGTGCACTTTATTAAAGCACTTTATTAAAATTTTCATTTTTGGGTGAACCATCCCTTTAAATGACCTTAATATTAGATGTGACCCTAGACCACAAAACCAGTTTTAAGTAGCACAGGTATATTTGTAGCAATAGCCAACGATACATTGTATGGGTCAAAATTATCAATTTTTCTTTTATGGCAAAAATCATTAGGGTAAGAAAAAAGATCATGTTCCATGAAGATATTTTGTAAATTTCCTACCATAAATATATCAAAACTTAATATTTGATGAGTAATATGCATTGCTAAGAACTTCATTTGGACAACCTTAAAGACGATTTTCTCAATATTTAGATTTTTTTGCACCCTCAGATTCCAGATTTTCAAATATTGTCCTTTCCCAAAAAACCATACATCAATGGAAAGCTTATTCATGAACCTCAATTTCAAACAACTGACCCTTATGACTGGTTTTGTTGTCCTGGGTCACATATCTGCAAGTACAGCGTTTAAGAAATATACTTGTAAGATTTGACATACAATATGCATGTACATTTAATACAATTAAGCACAGTCCAAGGGTAATCCAAAACCATGAGGCCCCACTAAAAAGACATTTAAAAAAAAAAAAAAAAAAAAAAACATCCTAGTGATTTAGAGTAACATGAGGACAAGTATAATGTTAATTTTTGGGTGAAAAAATGACAGTATTGTAAATGCATAAACAACAGCAGGAGTGTGATTTTTCCACCCTAACACATGGAACAAACACTAGGCAAAGTATTGCATTAGTGTATTGTCAAGAGGCAGATGATTTGAAGCCAAAAATATCATAGTTCCTTTAGTTTATTGGGCACGCAGCCATTGACGTCAACAACAAAAAGTTAATAAGCCTAAGCATGCGCGATTATATGCTTAGTTGCATTGTATTATTTGCATTAGCATAGTTTTTCCTTGCTGTCTGTGACCGTATCAGACCTGTGACCCCTTTTTGCATTGTCATCTAGAACTGCAATAAAGGACAGGACAAAATGAAAACTACACAGAATGTTTGTAGACACAGTGAGATCAGAACATAACAGGAATTGTTTGACATAATCAGTACACTTATTTTGGAAGCGAATGATTTCAGAATGAGTCACTAAGTCTGCAGTAAGATCACGGTTTGCGTCTTAAAGTCAGCAGCGGTAAGCGTTGATGCCGGCTCATGCGCGAGGAGGGGGCAGATGCTCATTTGATTGTGTTTCTCTGAAAGCTCTGACACGTTGCATCCTCCGAGCCGTATTTGCTCAAGCCTCCCCCCCACAGCGCCCTCCCAAGCCCCCAAGGGAATGGTGGAGAGGAGCGGCACTGGCCCGCATCTGTCACGGGGCAGCTGTTGGTCACTTAATGGAATTTGTCCTGTCGCTGATGGGCCAGGGGCAGTGGGAGGTTGGGCTAATGACTCCTGAATCTGCTAAAATCTTGCCAATTACTCAGAGATAGTGAAATCCATACTGCCATTTTAGCTTCTACTGTCACATTCTCCTTAAAAGCTGATTAGTGATAAACCGTGATTGATAATGTTAACGGTATGTGCACTGTAGTCAAACATTCCTGCATTTAACTTGTACATGAACTTTTTTGTTGTAATTTAGAAAAATTAATTTCTGATTCCTGCTAATGCATTTTCTTCTAAATTCACTGCACTTTGTAGTTTCAGAGGAGTAATGAAGACAATATTCAAACTTTAGATGTATGGAAGAGTTTAAGTTTTTAATGTAGGTGCAAGCTCCAAATATTGGATAAAACCTAGTTCCAATAGCTTTAAAGACAAAAATCAATGGGAATTTATTTAATATAGATGGACACATTTATTTATTTAGCTAAAGCTAATTTGTTTACCAAATAATATTATTGTAAATAATATTATTATACTCTGTGTAGAATCTGTGACTTTGTCAGATGTAGATATTACATTTACTGAGCAACTGATTAGTGAATTTGCAGTTTACTCTCAGTTTAGAGTAAATAGTAAATCACTTTTGTATTATATAATGTTTTATTTGATGAATGAATTCCTATTTATAAATATTGATGTTTTTCGTTTGTTTATTATAGTTTTTTAAACATTTATTTCTATAATATCTGAAACCAGACATATTCATTTATTTCTCTTAATGAAATTTTCTAACATTTTTTAGGTTAAATAAAAAATTATATGTGTGTGTGTGTGTGTGGATATATAATTACATTATTCTTTCATTTTAAATTTTTTAGGTTTAATTATATATATATATATATATATATATATATATATATATATATATATATAAAATTTTACAGATGTGTAATATCTGGAGAAAGACATTAACAACATTTTGGGGTTAATAATAATACTAATAATAATAATAATAATAATAATAATTATATATATACACTACCGTTCAAAAGTTTGGGGTCAGTACATTTTTATTGTTTCTTTTTTTTTCTTTTTTTTTTCTTTTTTTAAGAAATTAGTACTTTTATTCACCAAGGATGTATTAAGTTAATAATTAAAAGTTTTTTAAAAGTTAATAATAAATAATTTACATTGTTATAAAATATTTATATTTTGAATAAACACTGTACTTTTTAAACTTGTTATTCATGAAAGAATCCTGAAAAAAAAAAAATCACAGGTTCCAAAAAATATTTGGCAGCACAACTGTTGATATTATCCAACATTGATCATTCTAATAATAAATCCGCATATTAGAATGATTTCTGAAGGATCATGTGACACTTAACGACTGGAGTAACAGCTGATAAAAATTCAGCTTTTCATCACAGGAATGCATTCTATTTTAAAGTATGTTAAAATAAAAAACATTATTTTATATTGTAAAAACATTTTGCAATATTACTGTTTTTTTTCTATATTTTTAATCAAATAAATGCAGCCTTGATGAGCATAAGAGACTTCTTTAAAGACTATTACAAGTCTTACTGACCCCAAACTTTTGAACGGTAGTATATATTTATATAATATATATATATATATATATATATATACTGTCTAATCAATTGCGATTAATCACAAAAAATAAAAGTGCATGCGTACACACATACATATATATTAAGAAATAATTGTAATATCTATTATATATAATAGAAATTATATAAATATGATGTATACGCATGAATATTTGTTCAGTATAAATGTTTGTGTATTTATATATACATACAAATATAATATATATATATATATATCAATTTATATAAACACAAACACACACACAGAATATATTTATATATTTTGACTTTATATATATATAATAGAAAAAACCTTTAATAAAAGAAAAATCCTTTAATTGAATTACATTATCCTTTATTTTTACAAGCATTTTATTTACAATAACTCTAAAACAAAATGCAATGCAGTTTAAACTACAAAATACAGGTAAAACACCTGTAAAATATAAAATATAAGCTACAGCTTTTTTGAGTGTAAATATATACAAATCAATAAATTAAAACAAAATATAGTTGTTTTTTTCACAGCAATTAATTTAATCAAAATCAAAATGGACACTGTTGTATGATTAACAAAACAGACCCTGAAACCTAATAAATAAAATAAATCACAAAGTAACCCCATGTACACATGGCAGGCTTATGCAAGTATTAAAGTAATGGGTTCCTTTGCAATTAAGCCACCATAAGTGCCTTCTCCTGCCTTCATTCCAGGACATTGTGTTTTAGAAAGCTTTTGTATGTAACTCTTTGACTGTAAGACAATAAGCATTAAGCCACTAAGCATTACTCTGATTTGCATGACTCTGATTTTTCCCCCCTGACCTGCAGGAAACACCAACCCCCACGGCCCCGCTCGCCATCCACGAGAGTTCAAGCAGCCAAATCAATGAGAAGAAAGAGAAGTGGGCCGTGTTCCTCCCTCTGCATCTGTCAAGGAGCAGCAGAGGGAGGGGTTCACTCGTGGGATGGGGAAGGGAACAATATCAGTCCATCTGTCACAAACAGCCTCATCTCTGCTAAGACGAAATGTAGCTCCAAAGTAAATCAAACAACGTGTTACTCCGTGCGCGTTATTGACGGATCGAGCCATAGAGCTGATCAAAGCCAACGCCGTTCAATTTTGCGAGCGCCCTGAGCTGACCGATCCGCGTAAATCAACCAGGGTCATGTGAAATAGCCGCACAAGGCCGTGGATGTATCATATATATGTCTGATTAAAGAAGGATGCTTTAAAATCCAAAGTGCTTTTACCTGATAAAACACACCCAAGCCTGATGGTTTGTCTCATGAGTGGGATATTTACAGTCTCCCCTCCCCCTCCGAGGCCTCATCCTGCGCTCTCAGTGGCAGGTAGAGCCGCAATCTCAGTCATTCATATTTAATTCTAGCAGAGTTTCCGGCCAGACTAATGCGCTATTGATTGCAAGTCTCCCATTACAGTAGGGCGAGAGCAAAGCGGGAAGGGAAAGAGAAGGGAAAAGAATACCGAAGACCGAACGCGGGCAGGCAGGAAGGAGAAAGACGAGGCGGTTCGGGAAAGACGATAAATCAGACACGAGCGGGGGTAGCTAGCGATCTGACATTTAAGAAATATGACCGTACTTTTAATAAATATAGAAAATAGATGGCGTGTGTGCGGCGTCGTGGAGTTTTTCGCTCTTGAATCCTCAATTATTTTCAGGCCCGAAACAGTTGAGGAACCCGAATGCCATTAAGGCCGGAGTCAGTCAGCGGAGCATGTGTTGAATGCAAAAGCGTGCGAATGCATTTAAGTGTAATTAAAGGTAAGTACGCTGACATGTTAGAGAGGGGCTTTGCTTTCTTTAGCGCAAGCCGCATCTAGATGTGCTCATTTATGTGTTATGAGAGAGAGCCGGAATGCTTGCGCAAGTGGAAGAGATGGAAAAGCGAAAGAGGGAAGGAAAGAAAGAGGGCATTCTGGTGCTTTGTGTATTTAAGGTTTTCTCCCTGGATACCAACGCAGACGAGCCAGGATGAAAGATTAATAAGCGAATCTCTATATTTAACAAGATCGGGTGTAAAACATGCTCCCTAGCAGACATGAGGCCTTCGCTCACACCCACTCCGCCGTCGTATGAGCAAACGTATAGACGAGGAACTGGGAAATATCTGCCATGTTTGTTGCGCCTCACGCGTTTACGTCTGCGTGCCAACACATGGCAAGCTGAAGAGAATCAATAAGTAAAAAGATGACAAGAAACGTCTAAGTCAGATTCTTCCTCCCACCAGCCTGTCTGCTCTAATAATAGCCTGGAGAAAACAGAAAGGCAGACGAGGAAAAACAAAGTGAGGGGGAGAAAATGCCAAATAATGCATGCGAGGCCAAATTAGGCCATTACTTGGGTAGAAAATGGCCCAGAACTATACGAAGAGCGGTTAGGAACCACAACCCCCGCCCTCTTGTTCCCACAAGCCCGTGCCACCCTGAGGCGCTGGGAGTGTTACCCTAGGGCTCGGAGCCCTTTAAACGATGGGAGCGCAGGCCCAGAGCGCCCATCTCTAACTACTCTAATCCGATCAGACTCAGCAGCACTGAGTCTCTCCTAAAAGCACAGCAAAATCACATCAGCCTCTCAAACTCCAAAAAAGCGCTCCGCTACACGAAAGCCGCTGTCATTCGTAATGCATGAGCATTAGTAGGTTATGTGTGGTAAATGAAAATGAGGTTGTAGATACAATACTGGACATGCAAAGGATTCTTTATTAATTATGAGTGTTTATTATAACCGCCTAATCTTGTAAGCATTCTCATCACACCTCATCATGAATGTGCTAAAGTGTTAAAGAGAACGCCAACAAACATGTCCAAATCCCGCTTTCGTGGATAACCAACTGCACTTAATCTAATTTGGTTATTATATTAAATTTCACAGAGAAGTATCACAGAACACTGAACACTCGGTGTGCCTCAAGGTGTGATATGAATTATGGCTATATTTATTAGTGGGTCCAAAGGTTTAAGATAATGCTAGTGAAAATCATTCCTAAGATAGATGGATAAATACAGCTGAAGTCAAAAGTTTACATATACCCTGCAGAATCTGAAAAATGTTCATTATTTTACCAAAATAAGAATCATACAAAATGCATGTTAGTTTTTGTCTAGTACTGATCTGAATAAGATATTTCACATAAAAGATATTTACATATAGTCCACAAGAGAAAATAATGGTTAAATTTATAAAAAAGACCTTGTTCAAAAGTTTACATACGCTTGATTTTAATATTGTGTTGTCACCTGAATGATCCACAGCTGTATTTTTTGTTTCGTGATAGTTTTTCATGATTCACTTGTTTGTCCTGAACAACTGCCTGTTGTTCTTCAGAAAAATCCTTCAGGTCCCACAAATTCTTTGGTTTTTCAGCATTTTTGTGTATTTGAACCCTTTCCAATAATGACTATGATTTTGAGATTCATCTTTTCACACTGAGGACAACTGAGGGACTCAACTATTACAGAAGGTTTAAACGCTCACTGATGCTTCAGAAGAAAACCTGATGCATTAAGAGCCTGGGGTGAAAACTTTTGAACAGAAAGACATTTTTCTTATTTTGCCCAAATATCATAATTTTTCATTTATTACTGCCCTTTCACAGATGCTTGCATGTTTCCCAGAAGATTAAATCAGTAAAATTGACCCCGATCTTCAAATTCCAAAAGTTTTCACCCCCAGCTCTTCATGCATTGTTTTGCTTTCTGGAGCATCAGCGAGCGTTGAACCTTCTGTAATAGTTGCATGTGTGTCTCTCAGTTGTCCTCAGTGTGAAAAGATGGATCTCAAAATCATACATTGTTGGAAAGGGTTCAAATACACAAAAATGCTGAAAACCAAAGAATTTGTGAGATTATGTGTGTTTATGAAGAACAGCAGGCAGTTTAACTGTCCAGGACAAGGGACTTACAAATAACTATCACTAAAAAAAAACAGCTGTGGATCATTCAAGTAACAACACAATATTAGGAATCAAGTTATCAAGTAACCTTCTGTAATAGTTGCATATGAGTCATTCAGTTGTCCTCAGTGTGAAAAGATGGATCTCTTATTTTAGTAAAATAATTAACATTTTACAGATTTTGCAAGGTGTATGTAAACTTTTGACTTAACCTGTACATAGACATCTATTAACTCTATATATTAAACAGCAGTTTTTTTTTCTGGTATTCAAAAGAAATATTTCAGATTCCAACCTATTTCTAAGTCAGTAATCAAATTAGCTTATTAATAAGTAAATTTGTGATATACATGACAATGTACTTGAATGTACATGAATTCCAGAATTTCTCAGTATGCAAAGCATCAATGTAAATGTGAAAATGTTTTATTCAGTCTTTCCTGTTTTCACTTTATTTTCAGCAACACTTGAACTTCATGAGTTTGTGTCAAACCTAAAGATCATGTTCTCCAGCACGATTTGAGACGATCCATCCTAAACTTCAATGGAAGAAGAACATCTGACCGCCTGTACAAGAAGTTCACATGATGAACATTACAAATCTACAAATGCACTTTGAATAGTGCGATTTACACCTTGCACTTTTTATTGTAGGTGTCGCCAAGTTGCATATAAACTCAGCGTAACTGCATTCTGTGAGTCAGGACCCTTCATGAAACACTGTCATAACAAATGCCAAACAGTGTATTGACTATGATTATATGAGCCGTCACGCTCAGCATAGCTGGGTAATGAGATTCCTCTTCATTATATGTTCTTACATCCTGAGCTACCGCTTTCAGTACGTGAGCAGGGGTCCAAATTATGCTGAAATGTTGTACTCAAGTAGACTTACTATTAATTCATAAGACGTCTGTAAAAGAGGTAGAACTAATATTGAAGCACTGCAAAAACGCACTGGAATAAATATTTAAGAATATTCAAGATGATCTACAGTGGTCATGATACTGATGACACTGAAATGAAATAGAAATCATTAAACTGACAGTGCACGGTAAAGGATATCAGTTTTTCATTTACATTTTACGCATTTGCCTGACATTTTCATCTATAGTGACCTATCATGCACACATGGAATTTTTTCAACTATATATAAACGTAGTTATTATTGTGAGGTAAAATTCCTAGCTCAAGTAGTACAGCATGGTGCAAACAATATTAATATTACATCTAAATTCTATTATTATAATTTATAGTTTTACACCGTTAGCATTTTTATTATCTTGTTTAAATGAATAAAGAATTATTAATTTGAAAGAGATATATATGTATTTATATATGTTAGTTAATGTCCCTAGCTTAGTACAGCAGGGTGATAACAATATTAATACATTTATTACATTTTTATATTTATTTATTCTAATTTGCATTGTCATGGGTAAATTTATTTATTTATTTATGTTTTGCTTGTTAAAATCCCTAAATCAGTGACAACAGCGTGGTGTTAACAATATGAATATATATATATTACATTTTTATATTTATTATAAAATAAATACATTTATTATTTATTTAAATTTGCATTGGCGTGGTTAAAATTATGTATTTATTTATTTGTTTGCTTGTTTGTTTATTTATTGTTTTGCACATTAATTCCCCTAATTCAGCTAGTACAGCATGGTAATAAAAATATTAATATATTATATTTTTAAATATATTTTCTCATGATTAAAAGAATTAATGTATTATTCATTTATTTATTTATTTGGTTATTTTTTGTTTTGTGTGTTAATATACCTAATTCAGCTAGTACAGCATGGTGATAACAATATTTATTTATTTATTTATGTTTTGCATGTTAATATCCCTAATTCAGCTAGTACAGCATGGTGATAAGAATACCAATATATTTATTACATTTTTATATTTATTTATTTTGATTTGCATTATTATTATGGTTTAAAAAATACATGTATTTATTTATTTATGTTTTGTTTTGCGTGCTAATATCAAAATTCAGCTTGTACAGCATGGTGATAATATATTTATTTTCATTTGCATTATCATGGTTAAAAGAATTCAAATTTATTTAAGAATATTTATCTATCATCTATCTATTTTGTGCATTAATATCCCAAATTCAGCTAGTATAGCATGGTGATAACAATATGAATATTTTATTTATTTATTTATTTATTTATTTATTTCACCTTTTCACCTTTGAAATAGTATCTGTTTCACATTTTATTCAAATGAAATCATTTAAAAATATTTCCACTGAAATTACTTTAAAAATACAGATCCAGAAAGCGAATACTAAAGACTGTTTATGACCATATAAAATGGAAATGGATAGTGTACAGCAAGATGTTTTAGAGCGTACATCTATATTTTTGTTTGTATATGGTAATGAAGACATTTTAAGGTATTGAGCCTTATAGAAGCTATTTTAAAATACTGCCAATTGAAAATACGAATCCAGGAAAAATCTTCTTTAGCACAGACATTTAAGCCATTCTAATCTGTTACCTCAGACCATAATAAGGGGAACAACACTAGCTGTAGCAATGGAACACATCTGTTTCACACAATCATATCTCCTGCGCTGGTGCTAAGTGGATTCAGCGCGATCATAACATGCTTTCTTCCCATAAATGTAAATCCACAATTTGCACATGTAAAACAGACATTTTTGAGTTATTAGATAAAAAACACACACACTCACACACACAAGTGCATAGTTGCCTGTTTCCTCCACCAGCAATCTCCACAACAGCCACATTTGGATGGCCATAAAAAAGTGACTAAAATCAATGATCATTGAAAGAGCAAAAGAGAGCCTTAGAGTCTCTTATGCTGTAATGCCACAGGGGACAAAAGCGGCAGTCTCTTAATCGGCTCTTCTAGAGGGGCTCCTGAACATTAAAAATCATCAGTGAAAATTACTGAAAGAGCTTCAAGCAACTGCCATGCTTGATCCTCTGAATCAGGGTGGTGAATAGGTGCTTCAGATGCCCTCTTACCCACGGGCTGGATTCAGCTGCCCCGCTGCCAGCGAAGACCCCTAATGAGCCTCTGCAATTAAGCCGGTTTATTCACGCTAAGTGTGAACGGAGTGCGCGTGGAACCGTAGGCAGCTCACAGACCCGGGCTCTTTGTGCCACAAGTGCTGCTTTTATTCAGCTCACAAAGCAGAAAACAACACCCGCACCTATAATGGCGAAGTCTTTCCCCCTCGCTCGGTCGCGACTTGACAGAGCCGAGTGGGCGGGGTTAAGACGGACTGACAGCGGGGCCCATCTCTATCCTCTTATTAACGCTTAACGAGTGCCTTCCTCATGCAATATTCATCGCCACTAATATCATCCAAGCTCTGAGCTGAGCTGGCTACTTATGTAAGGCAATTATGTAAAATATCAGACAAGGCCCACACTCAGAATCTGACTGGGGTAGAGATGCGGGACAAGAACCGAGAGAAGCAACAACTGAAAGTGAAAGGGAGCATGAGAGAGGAGGCCGAAGGCCAGGATATTTACAGTTAACTAAAACCATTATGTTACTTCAAATAAAACAAACTTTAACTGATATCAAATATGAAAAACATATTTGATTTCAGCTAGTTGCCAAGGATACATTTAAAATAACTAAGACTAAAACTGAAATGAAAATTAATAAAAACTATATTGTAAAAAATGACATTTAATAAAACTCTGAAGAAATATTCCACCCTCATGTTGTTTCAAAACTGTGTGGCCAACATGATCTCATGACGAAAACGTACCTGTGGGAACTTTTTCACAAGACGTGAATTGCGTACCACCATTTCGTGACATATTCGATGTTTCGAGTGTTCTTTTTGTCTCAGAACAGATGAATGTACAAATGGTACGTTTTATGAGATGTTGGTTTTGTACGTGTCACCATAGTTCTGACTTGAAATGTTCGTTGAGTGGCGACTCAACTCTAATGCTTTGTGACGTTTTAAATTATTGTACTTTCTGTGCTACACTTAAACCTACCCGATAGCATGAACAAAAGCGAATGTGACATAAAAACACAAATCGCAAACATGCCGCTTGTTTTTCGATCTCTCACCTTTCAGCTCTATCATCGTGATTTATGTTTTTCAAAGGAATCGTATCCAAGGATTCAGCGAAACATAGCTGTAATCATAACTATGTACGAAAATGATTACAAGTGCTCGCTGTTTAAGGCCTCTATTGTTCATTTCTGTTGCAAACTGCAGTGATATGTACTTATTGGTATATTTCGCGTCTTGTGAAAAAGTTCCCACAGGTACGTTTTCGTAATGAGATCAGGTAGTGTGTGGCTTTCATTCGTCTGCGAAATACAAAGGAAGATATTCTGAAAACGTGCCGTTTGAATTGAGGCGCTACAGGGAGGCCACAAAACACCATTTATTGTTTGAATTTCTTACAAAATAGAGACTTTAAGCAACAGCCATGGATGGAACGGCTAATTTACTCACCCCCTTGTCATCCAAGATGTTAATGTCTTTCTGTCTTCAGTTGTAAAGAAATTATGATTTTTGAGGGAAGCATTTCAGGATTTTTTTTCCATATAATAGACTTCATTGGTGCCCCGATTTTGAACTTCCAAAATGCAGTTTAAATACAGCTTCAAAGGGCTCTAAACGATCCCAGCCGAGGAAGTAGGGTCTTATCTAGCGAAACGATCAGTCATTTTTTTTGAAAAATGTACTTTTTAAGCACAAAAGTTCGTGTAGCACAGGCTCTGGGTTGCGCATCCACAATGCTACGAATTAGTGATGGGTCGTTCTTGAACGATTTGTTCATTTTGAACTAATCTTTAATGTGACTTGGGAAGAACGAGTCGTCTTGGGGAGTGATTCGTTCAGTCGTGCATGCTCAACATCCTATAAGGTTCTGTACTGGAATAAGTTCACCTGTTTCGAATCTTCGGGTTTTTCGAGTCGTTTGTTCATCTTATGGGCCTGTCACATAATAAACGAATGACTGAAACTCGAAAACTTGTCAGATAAGAGGTCAGTTGAGCTAATCATACACTAAAAAGGTAGAGAATGGTGAAAAACTCCATCTTATTTTCTCCTACAACTTCAGAATCGTCCGTCATCGTTTAGTTCGTAAACAGCGTTTGACTTACTTGCACTTTCTTAGTCTTTGTGTGTTTGCTTTGTAAACACTGGGTCTGTAGTTCCGCGTGAGCTTTAACGTGATTCAATAGTACGTACTGTCGTGAATGTGCATCCCAGAGCCTGTGCTACACAAGCTTTTGTGCTTAAAAAGTATACAATTTTTATTTTCCTGAAAAAAATGACAGATTGTTTCGCTAGATAAGACCCTTCTTTCTCGGCTGGGATCGTTTAGAGCCTTTTGAAGCTGCATTTAAACTGCATTTTGAAAGTTCAAAAATCGGGGCACCAATGAAGTCCACTATATGGAGAAAAATCCTGAAATACTTTCCTCAAAAACCATAATTTCTTCAGAAAGACATGAACATCTTGGATGACAAGGGGGTGAGTAAATTATTTGTGAATTGTTGTTCTGAAAGTGGAGTTCTCCTTTAATGCTCTATCGTGTTGGAAAGATCCCCTACACCAAACCCAACCCTAAGCCTACTAGATAGTGTTAACAAATGAAAAATGATATGAAAACGCATGTGCATGTGATGCAGCCGTGCTATTTTAACTTCCTTATGCAGATTTGAGCTGTTTTGTCAAATCCATTTCACAGAGTTCGTACCAGATCTCTTTATCTCTCAAGTGCAACGCTGTATCGCTTGAGCTACCGAGTAAACATACTGAATTAGAAAACTCATGCATATGAAGCTGTATATGTGACGACAACATTCAAATGTATCAGTTTTTAAATCGTGCAGGATGTTAAAATTGTTTTGAAGTCATAACATAATATTCTGCAAGTAATTGTGTGAAAATTAGGCTTTATTAATCAAAACTCTGTAATTGTAAATCACATTTTGTGTGAAAAGGAATAAAAGTTGTCTAGAGCAGTGGTTCTCAACTCCAGTCCTCGGGGCCCACTACTCTGCACATTTTATATGTCTCCCTCATTTAATGCACCTGATTGAGATCATCAGCTTGTTAGGTGAACGATCCATAAATTGAACTGAGTGTGTCAGATTCAGAAACATACAAAATGTGCAGAGCAGTGGGCCCTGAGGACTTGAGTTGAGAACCACTGGTCTAGAGTTTTACTGCCTCTAGTGTTCATTTCAACTGGAAACTGCAGTGATTCATACATATAGGTATGTTTTTTTCAGTTTTTCCAGAAATATATATAGAGGCACATCTTTCCAATGAGCCTTTGTTGGTATTTTTGCTAGTCAATCAGGAACCAGTTGGTTACCAACATTCATTAAAATATCTTTTTTTATGTTCCACGTAAGGAAAGTCATACAGGATTTGAATGGCATAATGAATGACAGATTAGTCATTTTTTGGTGGATTATTGCTTTAGCTTAAATTAAAATAAAAACAGAAAATATAAAAACTAATTAAAGTTAAAAATAAATGATACTAAAATAACAGTGGTTGCTGTCGCATCGCCATCCACTCCAGAGCACCCGACTGAGTCAAGATTACCGGAGAATGCTTGGCCCTCACAGTTAACCCGTAACCCACAAATGCACAACAATCGTCGCTCTCGAGATGATCAAAAGGTTAACGAGTTTGCAAGCATCTACCCACTCGCCCATCTCCAATGATTTCCCAAGAACTCATCAGCCAAAATATATATAATTGTGTATATTACTCAGAGTAGACACGTCGAGAAAATGCTGTTTTTCTGATCTGCATTACAGCACATTTGCCCGCCAACGACAATACCACCCACTCGGTACCTCTCTGACTCCTGATGCCTGATACCTGCGCTGTGACTGTCTACAATCTGCATAATCACAGAGAACTTCTGCCGAAGACACGCACACACAACACCGCTCGACTTCCACAAGGTCATCCAAGGCCGATGCGGATGTAGGTGAGTTCCAGCGACCCGCGGTCTCCGGCGCGCACATAAACAGACTAAAATAAACACATCCTCTAGTGGGAATGACATCCCCCTCACACCTCGCCGGCTAAGCGTGCATTTCCATAAGCCTACATGCTCTCCTCCAACTTCACCCATTGGAGACTCGCACCTATGAAAGTGCCAACGACATCCGCGTATATCCGAGATATAGCGAGCGTGCTCCCTCAGGTCAAGGCCCTGTGGGGGTCTGTGCAGAAATAGGTCATTTGTCACACATCAAGTCCTGGGGCAGGAGATGCATTATAGATGAGACCAAACAGCCTGTCTCAGTGAGCTCTACCCACTCCCTGAGACTGGAAACGGGGGGAAGGGAGCTTGAGATAACAACCGCTGCAATCAGTGTGTGTCGATGTTTAATATCAGCAACAATAAGCAGGCATTTTAGGTGTCGCTGGACATTATGTCAATGGGATTACACAACAATGCATGACATCTACATGACATTGATGACCAATATAACGTCTTAATTCATATTGTAAACACTGGTCTTTGTGCGATTATGTAACATACGTGTTTAACACGCACCTGACGTGATAATATAGGAACGGTTGAGTAGTCAAACAGTGGGCCGTGTTATGACCTTCACACAGTTATGCCTTCGCACAGCCATTCTGCATTGGCAGCACTGAACAAACGCCAGGCTCATTCACTGCGTTCTTCGAAATGCAGCGCGTCAGACCGAGAAGATGGAATTTGAGCGGCGCTGCGAGGACAAATAATCAAGAAAGGAAAAAACAGAGCGTGAGGGGTAAAAAGAAGGAGAAAGCATGGCTCCTGTCTTTTTCTGCACCCATCTGTTCGGAATGCAGGTGGAGCTCTATTCACTCAGCTCTGCATGTGTGTTGAGGGGGGGGCAGGAAGAAAGGGAGGGCAAAAGGAAGAGTGGAGAGATGGTGGGGGGTGGAGGGACGGGGGGCTCTCGGTGATCTCTCCTGAAGGGGATAATGGGAGAGGAGCGCATTGCAATGGCTGCCATGTAGTACCCTCCCTGCACAATTAGCCAATCAGCAGCAAGCTCTGCCAGCCAGAAGGACACATAAAAGAAGAACATTGCAGCAGAGGCACAGAAGGAGCCTGCGAGGAGCTGGGAAATACATACACAACAGCAGAACCACAACACCCTCCCCTGGACACACCCTACTGGGGATCACTGCTTCTCTTTTTTTCTGAACCATCGCCCACGCCACACGGAGAGAAATCTCTCTCTCATCATCGTCCTGAAGAAAACCCCCTTCTCCTCATTTTCACACTGCTGAGGAAACCTACAATCGCACGGGCTGAGCTTTCCTGCCGAAGACTGTCGTTTTTCCTTTTTCTTTTTTTTTCTTTTCGTTTGGAAACCGACATTTGCCATTCTCGAGCCACGCCACGGCGTAATATCTGCGAGACGGCCTGAAGACCTGCGAATTGAAGGACCTAGATCTCTATCATCTTTGTACATCAAGAATGGTTACTGTACGTATACATTTTTTGGTCTATCTCATGAAAAAAAAAACAATAACAGCATCACCACAAAATCAAACTGAACCTGCTTAAAATATAGGGTATTTAAAAGCAAGCTAACCAAAAGCAAACATACTGCCACATCTAATCGCGGATTCCGTGAACAAGATTAACGATTAGCCCAGGGTTTAAGTAATGCGATACAGCCGAGCATCGCTACAGCTTCGTTTTCTGAGGAGAATCAAAACATTGCTTTCTCCTGCCGTACGAGCCGCTCGTCATAAATCGTAATACGTAATACGTAAAAGCCTTCGCAACATACATTTATTCCTACATCCGCTAATTAAACGCATTCAGCCGATAATTAGCCATTATTAACAAAGAGCGCTGAGGAATTTCCTCAGAAATAGCTGAGGTGCGGCGGAGGCAGAAGAAGGGCGTAAGAGGGCACATGCCTGCCTCGCTCAGGAAGGATGCTCCAGACTGAATCTCGGAGACAAAACACGATGCCTCGGAGGCTGAGAGCCCATCGAGAGCAAAGGCAAAGAAAAGGGTCGAGTCACTCAGAGGGGGAGGGGAGATATTATGCATCCGTTGCTTTGGATTCAATCAGGCAGGATAAAAATCCGAAGGCGAGGAAAAGGCGAAATGTCATGTACGGAAACGGCTAGCCTATTTCCTGCGATATCTCAGCGAGTTGCGTTTTTCGCTTCCCTCTCCAAAAATATAAAGACGCCGAGAGTGTAAATAAGCAATATGAGGGGAATACAAAGGCCTTGAGGGAAAGCGTTTTGGGCGTGTCTTCTCTAAAAGAAGACAGCGATGGCACGCACGCAGAATCACCATCTTCACGTAGGCTTTCTGTGTGGAAACAATAACAAAACAGCTTGTTTGAATACGAACACGTATTTGGAATGTTAAGATTAATTAATGACGTTAAATTCTTAAGGCCTGCTCTACATGAAGCGGATAGTCAAGATATCCGTCTTTGTTTCTTGTCTGAAAGAGGTGATAATAGGCTACTAAACGCTATAGATTCGTAAGCGCGAATAATTAATTTTAGCTAAAAACCCTTGTCAGCTCAACAGCATTTTGCGTTTAAGCTTAGAGGCCTCTGTCCCTGACATATAAGTAGCCTACATATATATTCGCCTGCCTGGCTGGTTTTGTAGTGACCTCAAACAAAAGGCGATACGAAATGACTCAAAAGTCTCAATAGACGGTGTGATGAATGAATGACGGGCCCTTCGGCATGTTGTTCCGCAGTCCTCCGTGAGCACAAGCCTCTACCGCAGTGCCAAGCACATAAAACCGTTGAGTCAGATAACCTTCTCCAGGCGCGTACACAATTCAAGGACAAGGACATCACAACGATACACAACACAACACAACCGTCTGAACGCGAGAGCTCATCATTAATCGTTAATAAAGACGTCTGTCAATTAAAGAAAAAGACGGCGTTTGGAAAAAAATATGTTTGATAGTATTTGTACACCGTCAGGGCCGTTACGCGCGTTATAGGATCACCAGGCCTCGTCTATTGTGCAATTGAACGGTGATTATTTTGAACAGGTACAGTGCGGAAATTGATTTTGAACATCTGAAATAATCAAATGAACTGTTATTTAAATATGGATTTCGTGAGAAAAAGAAAATGTCAACTAACAGTTGTTTTTATAAAGAAATTTTGGCATTATTATTTAAATCTACATTTTAATTGCTTTGCTGTTATTATTATTATTTTTAAATTGTCTTGTAGAATTGAGTAAAGTGAAGACAGTTGCAATGTTCATTGTTCCCGGAGAGTCCCGCAGCCTCTGGCCTCGACACAAAGCGCTACTGTTTACATTAATATTCATAGTGCTGCCATGGTCTCTGTAGAGGAGGAACGGGTGGCTCTTTTGTTCGCTTGTGTCAATACGTTTATTCAGCAAAAAGGAGCTCGGATTTGTGAATGCCCACAGAGCACACGCGCACTTGTCCAATCAAAGGACGAGAGGATAACGATTTTAAGCGATTCGTAAACATGTTTATTTATAAAGGCGACATCAAGAGCTTAATGTCCACTTGATAAAACGGAGCCCGCGGCACCAAGGATAATTTTGTAGGTAGTTGTCCATGTTGAGCCACTCCCGAATTCAGCACTCTGGATAGCGACCAAATAGGAATACCGGACTAGCGCGCCTTTTCTTCCCGTTCTGGCGTTCTTATAGAATTCTAATAATTTTAAAAACAGCAAACGGATTGTTTTTGAAAAACAATAACGGCGCTATTTGGTGAAATAGAAGAGAGACTTGTGTATTCGCGTGATAAATCAATGATCTTTCGCGCCGCAGATTTCACGAGTGAAATTAACCCAATTCACCGACAAAAATAAATAACAAAGAAAAGGGTTTATCCGTTCAGTTTTGACTTGTGTCCTGTTGTTTTACAGCTGCCACTGTGATCCCTTAAGCTGCAGTGAGAGTGTGGCTAATGCCTTTTGTTTAGGATAATCCTGTAATCTGTTACTGAAACGGCCTATTGGCAATCCAGCGTTCACATTTCAGTCAAGGAGGCCCGTCCAGACGCGTACGTTTATGAATTACAAATGATAAAATTAAGGTCTGCATTAGGCGTCATTTTCCGTAGACTAACGTTCACAGACAACGCTGGGAATCGCTACCCTGGCAGTCTGAAAATTAATGTTGACATGTTACATACAGCTACAGATTAGATCAGCCTTATGCTTTATTTGTTTACCTCGCCGGATCTTGTGCGAGACTGTGTTTATTTTAAGAAAATGGCTCCCTCGCTGCACAGGGACATTAAGGAAGTGACGTGAGCCGACAGTCTTCACAGTCAGCTTGCTTTTTATCTCATGCTGCTTTCAGGCCTGTTTTTTTTTAAAAGCATTCTCTGGCATGATGTGTTTAAGACTGTGTTTATTACAACATTTACTGAAGTCAAGAAGAAAAATGGCGGGAGCCAAAACAAGTGTTTTTTCCTACATGTGTGTGCTGTGACATTCAACAGGACATTTTTCTAAAAAACAAACACAAATCCTGTCTGTTTGACAAGGCTTGACGGTCATTTCAGCAGACTCTAATTACAGACTCACTAAGAGGAATCTTTGCAGTCATTTATCCTTATCAGCGGGCTGGTGGGAAGGTAATAGGTTTTGCGTATGAGATGCAGGGCTCTTGTTTGCGTGCGAGTCTGGGTCCTTGTGTAGGCGATGCTGATGCAGTGCATTAAATATTGAGGGAGAACTCTCCCAGAAATAGAAAAGTACAGGCTGGGACGGGAACGTCAAAGCCCGCTCGGTGGCCACGTCTTGTTTCGTAAGGCCTATTTTTAATAGCGTAAATTCAGGGACACTTGATAAGGTGTGTGATGTTTAAGCAGCGCAGTGGAAGGAACTCAGCAAGCAGTCTCTCGACTGTCTCTGTGAGTCATGTATTTTGGGATGAAGTGCTCTTCCACCTCTACCTCTCGCCAGGCTGTAAGATAGTGTACGTGTCAGTCTGTGTGGCTGAGGAGCCTGCGCGTTGTGTAACTCACTACATTCGTCGCTGAGGATGGCTGGCTTGCCATAGGGAGGTTTACTTCAGTTCACGAATCACATTTGCCCCGATCCTGTCACTTTGTGTCAAGACTCACTCTGTTTGTGTCAACGCATAGGCAGCGCCTGTTTGAGTAGGTTTACATATAAGGCTATGAAGGCTATGGGCTAAGCAAAAGATGCCATTTTATCCCCACTCGTGATCAAACGAACACAATTTTCTTGGAAATTCCTGCTCGGGTGACATTTTTGCCTAGATCCATGTTTGCAGTGCTTTAATAACTCGCCTCGCTCAGCTTTCTCCTTGTCAGTGTCAATTTGCCTGAGATATAAATTCTGGCTGCCCCAAAAGCTTATTTTATTAATGCAAGACAAAAAGTGATTTCACCCGAGCGCCAGCTCTCGAACATGCACACATGCGTGCGAGCTTTGCTAAAAGTCAAGAAGCCAGCCAATAGCAACAGTCGTCAAGCTGCTGTTACCTGGGCAACCTGGTTAGAGGTAAGGCTCAAGGCAAGAATAAATCATTCCACTGAAGAGACAGAGCGTTACAGAGAGATGAGAGGAAGAGGCAATGCTGAAGGGAGAACAAAGGAACAGACTTCCCACACTACTAGAAATTCACCTGTACAGCTTTAAATAAAATGCTTAATTAGACATCTCACGAATTTCATTTGTTTTCCTGGAAGGGTCGTAAAATTAATTTCAATCCTAAAAACGAACAGGGACACTTGTGGCTCTGCCTGTTGATTGTGGAACTCCAACAAAATGATCACAGATGCATTGTTAATTAAGTTGGTGAGACACCCTGTTCCACCCCAGGGGCCGTTCTGGGGAAAGATTTCTTTCAGTCAACTAAGGATGACTAATACATGAACATACATCGCGCACGCCAATTTGTAAATTCTGGAGAGTAGCAGCCTTGGGAAGAAAAAAACAAAAAATTCACACAAAAAAAGATAAAAAATGACAGATGCATAAGAGAACTGACAGAAAGGGACCGTTAAAGACCAAAGTGGCGTCTACAACCTGCATACATCTGCTCTTTGAAAATCCCCTATAGGCCAAATTAAGCATCACGCTTTGCTCCACAGCAACACGGATGAACCAAGACCCAGACACACGTACTCTTTTCACATAAACAAGATGGCAAAGCCATCTTCTCATCTTGCGTTTTCGTAACGGAAATCTAGTTGTAGCAACTACACTATGGTTATCCTCTCAGAGGCTAGTGATGTAACGCAGTTTGACCCTGGATGACATAAAGGGGGCTGGGAAAGAGTGAAAGGACTGTGACATCTGCAGGGCCAGGGGCTGATGGAGAGAGTTGAAGTGAGGGAGGAGGTCAGAGCAGGAGGAGGGGAGGTGGGAGGTGGGATATTGTTCTCCTCCGGCCCTCTACCGCTCAGACGCATTGATTTTTAACCTCTCAGCCAGGATGGCAAGCATTACGCCTCTCAAATTATGCGTTTTCGCCCAACTTAGAGTGTAATTTGTCATTTTCCCACCTGCAGATAATTAGCACCATGGAAACTCAGGTGTCCAATGGTCCGAGCGGAACCAGCCTGCCTAACGGCCCCGTCATTAGCACTAACGGTGCTACGGACGACAGCAAAACCAACCTGATCGTCAACTACCTGCCTCAGAACATGACCCAGGAGGAGTTCAAGAGCCTCTTCGGCAGTATCGGTGAAATCGAGTCCTGCAAGCTAGTCAGAGACAAGATCACAGGTATGCAGTTTGGTCTCAAACTGATAGTGAAAATTAGCAGTGAACCACCGTTTTCTAATGCTTTCTTGTTCATACTGTTCCAGGCCAGAGTTTGGGCTATGGCTTCGTAAACTACGTGGATCCCAATGATGCCGACAAGGCTATCAACACGCTCAACGGTCTCAAACTGCAGACCAAAACAATCAAGGTAAGAAGCCACGCTCTTCAATCACTCGATGGGGAGGAAGTAGGGAAATAAAGCGGAGCCCGAGACAGACGTGACAGCAGGAGGGGAGGAGAATGGGAGGGGCAGGGGGAGGAGGACAAAAGGAGCAAAAGAAAAGAGAAAGTAGAGGTCAGAAAGCAAAGGGTTGTGTGTAGAGGTGATTGTGATGGAAATGTAATTACGGAGACGCAATGCGAGGCTTGGAGGTCAACGCGGAGAGCCCCATCTGCCTCCAATCTTGGCTAATTAGGGCTTTCTTTGTCCCCAATTCAGCTGGGTTTTGGGGTGGGGAGAAAGGTCTGCCTGGGCTTCTGAATGCGAGAGATTAAACAGTCGGTCCGTTCCTCCACCTGATCACCGCACTTCAAAGCCGAGGCAAGAATCAGCAGTTAAGCAGCTTCCCTAAGCAGACTTAGCGTGTGTTTGCATGATAGAGCTAATTCGAAACCGTAACGCACTGTTATTTGGTGAATAATGACTGCGGTCCATGGGCGAACGTTATTGGCGTAGTCAAACAACACGGAGTCCGTCTGCTATTGTCCTAATCGTCTTGTTTGTTCAGCCCACTGCTCTCTGACATTCAACGTTCGTGTGCCCACTGCCCTCAAATCCTTAAGCTGGGCAAATGTCATATTTTCCATGTCAATACGGCATTGTTAGAAAGGTAGAGAGCCGATGGCGGGGATGGGATGGGAGGGAGGGCGTGAGCGAGGGAGGGAGACGGGGAGCAAAGGCTAGGAAGGAGCCGAATGCCAATGACAGGATTAGGGGCCATATGGGCTGCAGGCACCATCTGTACTGTGGGAGAGACAGGGAGAGGGTTAATTATGGGGCAGCGTCCCATCCCTCCAATACATCTCCCCCCACCCCCCACCCTCCAGTCTCTGCTGTACACTCACCCACTCGCTGCACAATTACACCCCTACCTCAACAATACCGCTGCTTAGTCATACTGGCCTGCAAGACGCAAACACACATATGGTGGAAAAACACATCATTCTGCCAAGGTCTGATGGCGAAACATGCTATAACTTGGTTGGGCGTCGTCGAACGGCTTGAACACATTTAAAATAGACTCCTGTTTGTGACAAAAACAAGTTTAACGTTTTGGTTTTTTCGCTTACATAAAGGTCAGCAGATTCAAATATGCCAGTGTGTGGTAAAAATGAAATGAATGCTTTGTTATAGAGCCTATTATTAAAGGAAAACGTTACAGATTGTTTCTTCCCCAGTTATGATTTATACAAATTATATATGAAAAAACTAGTAAAAAAGAGTATTGGTAAAGGCTATATGGCGCTATAAATGTTTGGGAAAATAAGAAAGTATGCATCGTGTTATATACGCAATATAAAGATAATTGAATTATATTTTAAAACAATATATTAGTAAATAATTTAAAAAACACAGTTGGTAAAAAGACTAAGACTGTATAGCAATAAAAATATAAAAAATGAAATGTATATGTTATATTATTTTATATTATATTATTAGTAACTAGTACTGGAGAAAATACTATATGGCACTATAAATGTTTTATATTAATATAAAGTTGATCATATTTCTATATAAAATGTATATTAGTGAATTAGTAAAAAACAGCTTTTGTGAAAAGACTAAGATTGCATGGCGAAATAATTTGTTTGAAAAATATTAAGTATATTTTATATATGCAATATAAAATCAATTATAGATCAAAAAATGTAAAAATAATAAATGAAACAATACAAACTTAAAAATACTAAAATTAAAAGGAAATATAATTTGTTTGAAAATATGAAGTATATTTTATTTATGCAATATAAAGGTAAATCAATTATAGATAAAAAAAAATAAAAAATACATTAAGTAATAAAAATTTTAAAAGACTACGATTACATGGCAATATATTTTGTTTGAAAAATATTTAGTATGTATTATATATGCCCTATCAAGATAAATCAATTTTAGATCAAAAAAAGAAAAAATAAATGAAATAATACAAATTTTAAAAGACTAACATTACATGGCAATATAATTTGCTTGAAAATATTAGATAAATCAATTATAGGTCAAAAATAAAAAATAAATGAAATAATACAAATTTAAAAAGACTAAGATTACATGGCAATATAATTTCTTTGACAAATATGAAGTACATATTATATATGCAACATAAAGGTAAATCAGTTATGAATAAAGAAAATTAAATAATATAAATTTTAAAAGACTAAGATTACATGGCAATATAATTTGTTTGAAAAACATTAGGTATGTATTATATATGCAATATGAAGGTAAATTAATTATAGATAAAAAAAAAATAATACAAATTTAAACAGACTTGCATGGCAATATAATTTGTTTAAAAATGTGAAATATCAAGGTAAATCAATTATAGATCAAAAATCTAAGAAATAATTAAAAAATACAAATTTAAAAAGACTAAGATTAAATGGCAATATAATTAGTTTGAAAATATTAAGTATATTTTATATATGCAATATAAAGGTAATTCAATTATAGATAAAAAAAATTTTTAAAAAAAAAAAAGACTAAGATTACATGGCAACATAATTTGTTTGGAAAATATTAAGTATGTGTTATGCATTCAATATAAAGGTAAATCAATTACAGATCAAAATAAATTAATAACTTAAATTTAAGTTCTAGATAAAACATGTTGATGTATAAATGATAAGTATTAATTAAAGTATGTGTAATACTGTTAATAGAAACAATTGTAAAGTGAGGCTGCCACATTTTCATTAGCATGAATTAGTATTGAGCTTTTTATTTGATTTGCTTTTGGTTTTGTTTTTTCATGGGGTATTTTGTGAGGACATGTGTTGGGGTGTTGTCAGGGACGCTGGACATCTTGTAATCTGTTTACTTGGTTCGCCGGTTGCCAGAGGAGCAGTTTCCCCTTGAGAGCGAAGACAAAGGAGAGATGGAGAAGAAGGAGGGGGCCAATCTCTTTATCACAAAAAACCACATGCGCACACACTGACACCATCAATCAAAGTCAGTCCCTTTCAACCACAAACTCATAAATATACATATTTTATGAGAAAAATCTGTTCGCATCTCAGATACGACCAATGCGGCTCGGTGGGGGATTTTTAGGAACTATAGAAGGGAATCCAAAAATGAGATGAATATTTGAACGTCAAAACAAATGCCTAATTGGACTTGATATTACATGACACGTCCCAGAGCGGAACAGGTTCTAAATGCTGCTGTCTTGTGGAAAATCACCGGCTTGAATAACAGCCCATGATATCAAATTTTCCTCACGACTCCCTGAGGGAGCCGGTCTCGAATCGGAGGGTGTCGATGCGTCTGGGGGGGAAGTGTGAATGTGAGAGTGGGCTCGTGTTTCTGCTGTCAGGAGCACAGTGAAGCTGAAGTAGCGTTTAATAAGGGAACCGGGTTTGGTTCGAGTGAAGTGCGCGTAAGAGACGTGGATTTCAAGGAAGGAGGGATGAGAGAGAGTGGGCGGATGTCTCGCCTTTGAGCGTGGCAGTGCTGTGACATATCTGCTTCGACTACACTTGAAAGTTTGCACTGCTGGGAGTTTTAGGACTGTCACAGCTGTCTTGATGTGTGCTTCTTAATATTTCTATTAAAAGAAATCCTAAACTGCAGCTCCTCGTTTTGTGTGTGTGTGCGCGATGTAGGTGTCCTACGCCAGACCAAGCTCAGCTTCCATACGCGATGCCAACCTGTACGTGAGCGGCCTGCCCAAAACCATGAGTCAGAAAGACATGGAGCAGTTGTTTTCCCAGTATGGAAGGATCATCACCTCACGCATCCTGGTAGACCAGGTCACAGGTAAACGTTACCTCACTTCCACAAACAGCGTAGGCACCCTGGGGGAGGATTAAAAGTCTAATTAAAGCTCTGGATGTGACGCAAAAAATAAGCTGTATGCTACACAGTCAATATGAAATCAAAATTGATCCCATTTTTACATTCTTAATGCACGTTCCAAACAATTTATTTTATTTCAGTTCAAGTTTTAGTATTCCTTTTTAGTTCTTTTAGTAGGTTAAGTTAAACTAAATTAAAATGATCCCTTGGCAACTAGCTGAAATAGAAGTTTTTAGATTTTTATATATTTTATATAACTATAATAATCCAGGTTCCTGGTTTTACTGTCAAATTAAAAAAAAGACAAGTGACTTAAAGTGCTGCACAATTCTGCATGAATAAATAAATTGATAAATGTTGCATGGGTATATTTGTAGCAATAGCCAAAAATACATTGTATGGGTCAAAATTATACATTTTTCTTTTACGCCAAAAATCATTAGGATATTAAGTAAAGATCATGTTCCATGAAGACATTTTGTAAATTTCCTACCATAAATATATCAAAACTTAATTTTGATTAGTAATATGCATTGCTAAAAACTTCATTTGGACAACTTTAAAGGTGGTTTTCTCAATATTTTGATTTTTTTGCACCCTCAGATTCCTGATTTTCAAATATTGTCCTATTCTAACAAACCATACATCAGTGGAAAGCTTATTTATTGAGCTTTCAGATGATGTATACATCGCAATTTTAAAAAAATTGACCCTTATGACTGTTTTTTGTGGTCCACGGTCACAAAGAAAAGCCGCAAGGCAAAACCTCAAATCTTTTGGAGATAAAAGGATTAAATGGCTAAAATGAATAAAAAACGTAATACAAGGCAGATAAAATTAAAACAGCACAACCCCACAGAAATATTTAAACTAAATAAAAAATTGCATATTGAAATATACATATACTTTATTCATCTGTGCATTCAAAAAATATATTTTTGGTTTATATTAATAACATACAATGTTGGCCAATTTTCCCAATGCATTTTTTTCATTAAATATACTGCTTCATTGAAAGGACACAGTATGGAAATAAAATGATAAAATCATAAAATTAAAATATTTGTCTGCTTTATATAGTAGATCATAAAGTATCCACCTTATTCTTTTAATACGGAAGTAAGCCTATGGTTGAGACTTCCGGTTCATTAGCCGCAATGAGAAGAATAACAATGTGCGGTAAACGGCAAACCTGTTTGCATTACAAACCAGTGTTTTCATAATTAAGATAAAACATTAAAATAATACTGCAAGTCACACCAATTTGCAATATGAAGCAGCAAAAGGAGCTGTTTTGCACAGCTAAAAATAGCTGGATGCGAATGAGACCGGAAGCCACACCCATGAAATTTACACTCTTATGGGAAGAAAAATGTGGATATCCGTCATTAATTTGTTTGACGGTGCTAACATTGCGTCGCTTTCTGTTCGGAGCAGGTATATCGCGCGGGGTAGGCTTCATTCGGTTCGACAAGAGAAATGAGGCCGAGGAGGCTATCAAAGGCCTGAATGGTCAAAAGCCACTGGGCGCCGCCGAACCCATCACCGTGAAGTTTGCCAACAACCCCAGTCAGAAGACGGGACAGGCCCTGCTTACCCAGCTTTACCAGACAGCTGCTCGCCGCTTCACCGGCCCTCTGCACCACCAGACTCAGCGTTTCAGGTACTGCTCCCACCTGCAACCCTCACCCCTACCGCTCCCTACTCTTCCTCTGCCGGTTTTCCTTTAAACCGCAGCACGTTCACGCCATCAGGGGGATTTCGACGAATCACACCGGGCCCAAGTGAGGCGGTGCGTAAAAGAACCGCCCAGCTTAGAGATAAAACACTGCATGTGAATCAGTCACAAGCATTCATGGCAGTACTCTCAATCCATCGCCTGAGGGCTCTGCGGGCACTGCGTCAGTGATTGGTGGACACGGCATGCCAGTAAAGAGCTCCCCCTGGTGGCTGAAACAGCTGCATGAAAACGCTTTGCTCTGGTTGTTGGATCTTGCAACTAATATCTTCACCTCCGTCACTCTCCCTCTTGCATTGCAGACTCGACAATTTACTAAACGCCAGCTACGGAGTCAAGAGGTAATTTCCAAAAAAAGGTGTCCTTTCAAAAGCATCCATGCCTAAACAAGCTCAAACAAAGTGCCCGGAATACCCCCTGCTGACTTAAGCATTACCATTAGAGATTTGATTTGAGAAAGCACCGTTTCAGTAGACTAGATTGATGTAGCTCACAGCAGGACATTCTGGCATGGCTTTGTTGAACCTTTTTGTTCTTTTGGTTGATTCCTTGATCGAACTGATTTGTATGTATTTTTGTATTGAACTAACATTATTATTTTTTTTCTCAGTTTTGGTTGCTTTAATGTCTTTTTTCCACCAGCATGGACATACAAGATTCCGTTTGCGTCTCCTCTGTTCGTTTTCCGTTGATTTGTTTCTGATTTGCCTTCATCCCTCTCTAGGTTTCTGTTTTGCTAAGTATCGTGGTTTTGTTGGACATTGTGAATTCTGTGTCCTAACAGGGACTAGTTGCTTTGGTCAACCTAGTTAATACAATAGCTGCTCGTTTTCTTACCTACTTAAGGCTGTGGAGATCGAGTGAGTCCGGTCCTCAAAGAGACAGGAACATGTGGTAATGAGAAGCACGTAGCGCTGAACTTCAGAATGACACCCATGGTAGCTCTCCTTCTTTCTTCCCCAGATTCTCCCCCATAACCATTGACAGCATGACCAGTCTAGCCGGCGTCAACCTGACCGGGCCCACCGGAGCCGGCTGGTGCATCTTTGTCTACAACCTGTCCCCGGAAGCCGACGAAAGCGTCCTGTGGCAGCTCTTCGGCCCGTTCGGCGCCGTCACAAACGTCAAGGTCATCCGTGACTTCACCACCAACAAATGTAAGGGCTTTGGCTTTGTCACCATGACCAACTACGATGAGGCGGCCATGGCTATCGCCAGCCTGAACGGCTACCGCCTGGGCGACCGCGTGCTGCAGGTCTCCTTCAAGACCAGCAAGCAGCACAAGGCTTGAAGGAAGGCCTAGTCACTACTGCTCTTTAACATGCAGGGGGAGCTACTGAGCTCCCTGTACATTCACTCTACATGGGCCTGGACTGAGTCTCTCTCTAACACACATTTCGGCACACATGCATACACACACACACACACACACACACACACACACATTTAGTTGTTTCGAACAAAAACACACAAGTAGAGTCGTTTTTCTTTTCTCTTTACACAACATGCTAGTCCTTCCCAACATTTGCCTGTATTGAATTAGCAGAGTTGTGAGGCGGGGCTGGGAAAATCCGTGAGGAGGGACAGTCTAATGAATGTGACAGAGAATGTCTGCAGAGATTTAATTTAATTCAGGCAAACTAAGAGAACTGGTCAACGAACGAACGAATGAACGTAAAAAAGAAGTAAATCAAATATGTGCAATTTACCCGAAATCTTGCCCCGGTAACTCTCCTGTCTGGCTTCAGAGGATGTAGTCACTTTTTTACACTTGGGCATTTTGAATCAGTGATTTTTTAGAGAAAAAATGATTAAAACAGTGTTCTCTTATATATATTATGATATAACTATATATTCAACATTTAAGGTGGTTATAATAGCCAAATATGTAAGCATTTTCTAGAACTTTGATTACGGTTTCCTGGCTCTACATTAGGTTGCAACCTTACACACCTTACTCGAGCTCCAACCCAACAGCCACTGAACAAACTGTGTGGATGGTAGTCACAAATCGAGAGGTCACCCGGGGGTCATCACAATCACCTCAGCACACCGAAAGACGACGTTCATCACCGAGACACTCGCACACACACGCGCGCACAAACACACACGCACACGCACATTCGCCCCTCAGCCGGAGGGCGTAGCGAAACATCATGGCGACCTAGAATCTCCTCGTATCTTTCCACTCTGAGTTTTATAGTTAGAATTTAGAATCGATTCCACCACATGCAGTTGTCTGTGTAACAGGGGCATTTCGACAGTGTTCCCATGGCGATGGCATTTGGAATTCTTTTAAAAGTCTTTCAAACCAATTACGAAGGCCGACTGCAGAATTCAGAACCATATTAGATCATTTTAAACAGGTTTGAATGGCTCAGGAGTACGCTGTGTGTCAGCTCTTTTTAAAGTGAGTGAGCCGTTATGAAGGTCGGGGGCCAATGGGATTGGACGTCCTTGGTCTCCGTAACTTTTCAGATACATTTAGCTCCATTCACTAAACAGAATCGCATTATAATACGCTTTCCCAAACCGGTTTTAGCCGCCCCTGCGTTTCTAAACAGCTACATATCAGACATCAAATTTTATGTCCTCAGGGCCCTTGAAAGCAAGTCGCAGCCACACGAGCTAGACAAAATTGAATCTCTCAATCTCCTAAATGAAAAATTCCCTCGATACGTTAAAGACGATGCCCAAGCTGTCCACAGCCCTGCGATAAAACAAACGAAACTGTTCCATGGGGAGAGACATTGCTGTAAAATCGCAAAACTTCACATTCTATGAAGAAAAGAACTGAAAGATGTAAATGTGTGTTCAAATCAAGTGACATTTTGCTTTTCTAAATAACGCTGTGTTAGCCAAAGAGGACAATGATCTCTTTGAAAGGATTACATTAGAGATTAATATATTTTTATATCTACGAAAAAAAAACACAAGACCTTGTGCAACATTTTTACAGATTCTTAAATCGTGGAAATCTTTGGACACACCGCATGGCTTTTATTTTCAGAGTTTTCAACTTTGGGGAGAGAGGGCCAGTCTGCGGTGTAAGGGAGGGGATCGGAGGGTTGGGGACTAAGACTTACATGCAGTGAAACCATTTCATTTTCAAAAATACAAAAAAAAGAAAAACATACGAAACATTTTAAAAAAAGAATCAGCAGACAGGTACATGTATGCATTACGCAGGATAAAAAGACGTTAACGGTTTCTCTAAAGTGATGAAAAATCAAGCGTTGCTTCAATGACGGTGCAGTGAAGCGCGAAACGGCATCACATCAAACATCCAGAGCATCTCATCTTGTATCGGCGAAAACGAAAACGAAGAATCACCTTAACGCTTCAGCATGTTCAGTGCACCAAAAAAGTTGAAAATTAATGTAATGTAGCTGCACTTATCAATGTAATCAATTCTCACAATAATCCATAGTGAATGATACTGTCAACACAACAAGCAAATGTCTATCATTGTACTGTCTAGATTTTTTTTGTTTTTTTTTTTTTTAGTTAATTTCCGCTCCACATATCTTCTGTATTCCACCGTCATATCATCGACACCTAATTTTGCTCCTTTGCACAAGCACTAACCAACCAAGGGATCTTAGCTTTGTCACTGAAGAAGGGAAAATAGTCAGTCCGAAACATTTAGGAAAAGTGTGACCGCACACACACGTACACTTACACGCGCACACACACACACACACACTCACATACATACACCACATATCAAAGTGTCTCTAAGCCCTCCACAGCATTCCCATCGTATCAAAACTGTGATACAACCCCTCTCAGCTTACGCCACATTAACGTCGCGACACATTTTTCTTTCGCTAACTCTAACGCTAACGCAACTCATCCTGGAACTCATCGGTGGTGTGCCCTAGAGGGGACTAAAAAGTCGTAGACGTAAAGATCGGTCCGGCCTCTAAAACGAACGAGTGACCAGGGCAACCCTGTAGTGCGCCTGGTGACCGTAGGGAGGTTTTAGCGTCGAGCGTTCCAACGAACCCTTTAGCTACACCACTCCCCCATCCCCTCAGAGAGCCAAGGACAATGGCAGGAAACAAACATACTGCACCGCTTGAGCAACTACAATAATAATCATTTAAAGAAAAAAGACAAAAAAAAAAACTTTCCTATGGAACAGTAAGTGCAATGTGCTTCGTTTTTATATTGACTGAGAACAAAAGATATATATATTTTTTAAAAAAGAAATTAAACGTCACACTGAAATGGTTTGCAGAATAGTGAAAGGATCAAATGTAACGAACAACAACAAAATGAAAAAAAAGTGTTAACTAACAGATTCATTCGAAGAATCAAACAAGCACCAAGAGCTCTGGTCTCTAAAAATGTCCATTATCCCTTCCTCCGCCCCCTTATTAGTGCTCTGACCATGCAAGCTAAAACAAACAGCCGTCTATGGTACCGAAAAGAGCAATTCTAAAAGACCGTGAATGGAATACTGTCTAAAATATCATCGGTTTTAGCCCATGTTGATTTCAGAATATCATTTCTCCTGTAATTTATTGAGTTACTTTACATATCAGAATCACACGTTAACTTAGCGTATTTGTGTTGTTGATGTTGCCATAGAGGACACACGTGGGTCGAATATTTCGTTTCGGTTCCTTTTATTGGGTACGGTTTCTTATCTTCGTTTCCATTATTTATAATTAGTTGCTGTTCTTACAGTGTATGCAGGTTTTAGAATTAGTTAGAATTATTTCTTTTCAATCAAAATGTGTTTAATTGTGTTTGTAAAAGTCTGTGGTAGCTTTTGTTGCAACATAAATAATTTAAACGGAAAAAAAAAATCAATATAGCGCCAATGAACTTGTATTATTTGGGCGACTTTAAGCTTGTAGTTTTAACTTATTGTTAACTTAAAAACTATTTATTATCATTATTATGATTATTATTATTGCCTCGTATGAAAGTATGTTTTGTGTATATTTATGGTTTATTTCATTATATTTGCAAGTTTAAATACTTTTCATTTTGCCAAAATGTGGTTACACCTTTTTGTTTTTCTTTAAAGGGAACAAATAGATTAAAAAAAATAATAAAAAAACAAAACAACAAAAAAAAAAAGAAGAAGAAGAAGAAGTAAACTGCTTTAGAATTACAATTTGGAAAAGTTCTCCATAGGCAAAGAATGCACTGCTATATTAAACTAATTGAAGTGTATAAACATACATGCTGTGTGCTAGATGTTATGCCTTTAATGCCTGTGTTTTGTTTGTCTTGTTAAATGAAAACCTTTTGATTATTTAATCTAATCACAGTCTTGTTTTTCCAGCCACGTTCAGAACCCCATAGCGAGTCAGGGCCCGGGGCGAGGCCTGGGGCAAAGGGGGGGTGCGGGTCGAGGCGCGGTCCGGTCCACGGTCTGGACCCGCAGCCAGGCCTTAGGCTCAGCGTCCCTCGCCAAAAACCTCTCTCACCCGTTGTCGTGCAACCAAACGAGAGAGCGGTCTAGAAAATAAAACAGTCAGTGGGAGGGCTAGAGCGCAACGATTAGCAGACGTGGGCGAAGAAAGCGCAGCGGGGGAGAGGGGCCAGGCGAGGCGCTGAGCTAGATAAAGGGGTCAGTGGTCACTCTGTTTCTCAACCAGTTGTATTTTGTGTCAATTAATTTAGGAGGGACACAGAGTTACTTAGCAACGTTCTTCTGAAACCATTTTCCAGGAATAACAGAACAATAACAGAAGAAAACAAACGAACAATAAATAATAATAATAATAATAAAAAAAGATCAAAAGCAGAACTCCTGATCTCAGTGTCTGTGTGTCACGAATAAAAATCTCATACTTCCAAACATGAACAAACAAAGACAAACACATAACAAAGGGGAAAAAAATAATAAAACCTTTCAGTTTAGTTTAGGATATTTATTACTGGGATTTCAGCTGAAGACGCTTGAGGACTTTTTCATGGAATTGTTTAATTATTTGTACTTTACATGCCAGAAAAAAATAAAAGATATGAATCTCAGTGTTTTCCTTGTGCCTGATTCCTTTGTTTGAGGGGGATTGAGGGGTGCATTCATAGAGGACTAAATGAAATTCCTTCATCCAGTTTGATCACGGTCAGTAAAGTTAATAAACAGCTTGAAATTTAACAGGTTCACAACCTACGTAAGCAACAGATAATGCTAAAGTTCATAGTCTAGTGTGTGAAACATTAATCTCAGCCAACTAGCCAATGACAATCTAGGCTGTCCACTTCCTACAGTAAAGATGTGTAATTATCCTCTACTCAAAGCCATTTTGTAGTTTATAGGGTCAGCGGTTTGTTCACACCAAACAGTCCCAAAAGAAAAAGTGCACTGCAAATAACCAGATAATACACTTAGTTAACTGTTGCAGTTTTCCTTACGCAGCTGAGGAGAAGGGCTATTAGAAAATTCATACACTGCACAGTAAATAATGCATACTGAACAGTGTTGGGTAGATAACTTACAAATTGTAGTCCGTTACTGATTCAAAATTACATGACAAAAACGGTAGTTAGTAAAGTAATCCATTACATTACACATTTCAGGTAATATAACTTTTAGATTACTTTTGACCGAACATGTTAAAATACAAAGAGCAAGAAAATTTCATTTGTTCAGTTTGTTGTTATTATTAAACCTGTCATAAGGGTCAACTGTTTGAAATTAAGATTTATACATCACATGAAAGCTGAATAAATAAGCTATCTATTGACAAATGGTTTGTTAGGAGAGGACAATATTTGGCCAACTATTTGAAAATCTAGAATCTGAGGGTGCAAAAAAAAAAAAAAAAAAAAAAAATCAAAATATTGAGAAAATTACCCTTAGAGTTGTCCAAATTAAGTTTCTAACAATGCATATTACTAATAAAAAAAATAAGTTTTATATATTTACGGGATGAAATATACAAAATATCTTCATGGAACATGATCTTTACTTAATATCCTAAAGATTTTTGGCCTAAAAGAAAAATCAATCATTTTGACCCATACAGTGTATTTCTAACTATTGCTACAAATGTGCTACTTAAGACTAGTTTTGTGGTCCATGGTCACATATATTACATTATGTCATGTTTCCTAAACTGGGTTCTAATGAAAGTTGAATAAAAAACTAGTAATTAATCAAATCATAAAAAATTTAAATAATAATAAAAAAACATTTTTTAAAAAACAACATTTTAACATGAATTTGTGCTTGTAATGTGTTTAAAAGACAAATCCCCTCTGAATAGTAAAATGCAGATAAATAACCAGTTGAGTGATCATTCAAATAAACATTAATGTGTCCATTAAAAGCTGATGCAATGTGGAAATGTTAAGTAAACTGACATGATTTTTTTGTAAATCTAGTGTAATTTGTGTAATTGCAGCCACCTGTCTAGTGACTGGTATTTGCATGAATGTCCACAAAACTGAAAGACTTTTTGAATGTATATAAGCAAGAGGCTACTTTAGAAAATAAATTTAGAATCAATAAATTATTTGTTGCTATAGAACTTTTTTTACATTTCTGGGTTTCTTAGCAGTGTACGTCATAGTTAGGTAAACTTCGAGACCAGTGAATAGGAGAGTACCACGATAGTATTTTCACAACGTTTAAAAAGAAAAAAAAAAAGAGAGAACATTTAGTCAGAAGAAAGAAAATGTCAAATTTACCGTCTCTAGGATGCATTAGCAATAGCATCAGTGTTTCGCCCGCTCAGTCAGCTGTCATTACCGTTAGTTACTACTGCCTACAGTTTGCTAGCTAGCTGAGTATTACCTGGTTGCGATGATTTACGAAACATCTCGGTCTTCTTATTCAAATTAAACTTCTAATGGGAGCATCCATTCACGTTGTAGCGGTATTTGACAGTTGAGAGAGGCGGCAACTTTCCCGCCAGTGGGCGTGGTTTCAGCGACAGCGGATACGCTCCCAACGGTTTTGACACCTGTTTTATTTTATTTACTTGGCGTTGTTTTATAATCATTCAAATTTGGGTGGGTGGATAATAAAACGTTTTCTGTAATGTGACAAACTCAGAACTCATAATTAATATTGTGATTTAAAATGTAATATAATCTAATAACAAGGCTACTTAATTTCTGAAACCTGATTATGCAATCCAGACAACTTGCAATCAGTTATTACCCAGCACTGATATTGAATATTGCATCATTTGGGACACAACTAGGGTTTGCCACAGCAATTTTTGAAATATGAAGCTGAATTTATTTCAACAGTGCTTAACTTTAATTTTTTTCTTACATAGACAAAGGGGAAGAGCAGGGGTCACCAGACTTGTTCCTGGAGGGCCGGTGTCCTGCAGAGTTTACATCCAACTTTTCTCAACACACCTGACTGGAAGTTTCAAGTATACCTAGTAAGACATTGATTAGCTGGTTCAGGTGTGTTTAATTAGGGTTGGAGCTAAACTCTACAGGACCGGATCTGGTGACCCCTGGGGAAGAGCTATCAGACTCTAATGCAGAGGTGGCGAACTCCAGTCCTGGAGAGCTGCAGCCCTGCAGAGTTCAGCTCCAACCCTAATTAAAACTCACCTGCCTGTAGCTTTCTCGTAACCCTTCAGACCTTGATTAGCTTGTTCAGGTGCGTTTGATTAGGGTTGAAGCAAAACTCTGCAGGGCTGTGGCTCTCCAGGACTGACTGTTCATATACTAGACCAGGGGTGCCCAACCCTGTTCCTTGAGATCTACCTTCCTGCAGAGTTTAGTTCCAACCCTGATCAAACACACCTGTCTGTAATTATCAAGTACTCCTTCAGATCCTAATTAGTTGGTTAGTTGTGTTTGATCAGGGTTGGAGCTGAACTCTGCAGGAAGGTCGATCTCCAGGAACAGTGTTGAGCACCCCTGTCCTAGACAGTACATAACAGAGCACAGTGTGAAATTTCAGACACAACCCTTTTTTTTTGAATAAGTCACAACAATTTTTTTTAAAGTTGAGTTTATTTCAACATTATCCATGGAATGTGAAGAGATACGATTTTAACCCAGTAAAAACAACAAAAAAACATCACATTCTTAAACTGCTTGAACAGGAAATGAAGTTAATGTTCCCACAGAGCAACAACCTACACACCAAGAGAGAAAGAGAGAGAGGGGGAAGAAGTTAATTTCGATTTGTAACCACACAAAAACATTAAATGTATTCTGAAAAACATTACACACAATTAACTGCACTTCTGGGTTATAAATTGAAGATAATGCACTGTGTGCATCAGTAATTTGCAAGCTAGGCTTATCATAATCTGAATAAAGTCACAGAGTTTTAAGAATAACTCCAGACAAAACAAGATCTTCACATCTATGTAATACCCGAGACATGCACACTTGAAGCTAAAGGTTTTCCAAATTTTACATTAAACAATGCGAATATTGTTGACTATTGGTGCATTCACTGGTGGAACAAAGCAATATTATACACAGAACTGTCTGCAGTATTAAACTATTTTTGTTTCATAATGTTGCACCTAAACAAAGGATGAATCTATTAACAAAACAGGCAGTAAACTATCATCACTAAGGCAAAACCTAGACCTCATTAAAAACAATTTTAACTCTAAGATAATTAATAAATTAAGTCTTGTTTTTTTTATATTAAGAGTGCTTTGAACATCTAAAAAAAAAAAGTATTTACTCCATGGCACACCATGCATCTTCACGCAGAGCGTGGAGTCTAGAGCTCCTCGTGGCCATGTTGCGGGAGGTCAGTGTTAGCTGGCTCTTGGCACACTGCAGGAGTGATAAATTCCATTAGGTATTCACAGCGACTCGGCTCAGACGTCGAGGTCACCACGGTCTCCTTCCCACAAGTCAGCTTCACCTACCAGACAAAAATACACTTAGCAGAGAAACTCCCAGTGTGAAGGGCACAGTGGAAGTAAATAAAAAGCAGGTACTTACTGTAGTTGATCTGTTCGGACCTTGCCAGCACCCAGTGCCGTGCTCGTATTTCATCACCAAGTACTTATTATTTTCAGGCCCTGACCAACTTCCCCATGTCCTGGAAACAAGAGCATCTCTCATTAAAGACTGCCAAAAACACTCACGCCATTATATTGCAAATATGATGACAAAGTGATAAAAAAAAATTAAAGGAGAAGTCCACTTCCAAAACAAAGATTCACATATAATGTACTCACCCTCTTGTCATCCAAGATGTTCATGTCTTTTTTTCTTCAGTCATAAAGAAATTATGTTTTTTGAGGAAAACATTTCAGCATTTTTCTCCATATAATGGACTGATATGGTGCCCTGAATCTGAACTTCCAAAATGCAGTTTAAATGCGGCTTCAAACGATCCCAAATGCGGTTGTAAACGATCCCAGCCAAGGAAGAAGGGTCTTATCTAGCGAAAAGATTGGTTATTTTCATTTAAAAAAAATACAATTTAAATACTTTTTAATCTCAAATGCTCGTCTTGCCTTTCTCTCCCTGAACTCTGTGTATTCTGGTTCAAGACAGTTAGGGTATGTCGAAAAACTCAGATCGTATTTTCTCCCTCAACTTCAAAAATCATTTTGAAATCATCCTACATCACTGCAGAAGTACCGACCCAGTCTTTGCAAAGTGAACACGCAAAGAAGATCAAACACCCTTAACAAAAAAGGTAAAACAGCGATACAGGACGATTTTGAAGTTGAGGGAAAACATGAGATGGGAGTTTTTCGACATACCCTAACTGTCATGAACCGGAAAAAACAGTCCAGGCAGAGTAAGACAAGACGAGCGTTTGGCATTAAAAGCATATAAATTGTATTATTTTTATTAAAATAACTGATCATTATGCTAGATAAGACTTCTTTCCCGGCTGGGATTGTTTACAGTTGCATTTGGGATCGCTTGAAGCCACATTTAAACTGCATTTTGGAAGTTCAAACTCAGGGCACCATTGGAAGTCCACTATATGGAAAAAAAAACCTTAAAAGTTTTCTTCAAAAAACATAGTGGACTTTAATAGTGATCACCAGTTTAAAGGTCCAAATTTCAGTTTCTTTGCAGCTTCAAAGGGCTCTACACAATCCCAGCCAAGGAATAAAGGTCTTACCTAGCAAAACTATCTGTCATTTTCTACTCCCGAAGAACTAACCACGTGTGACGTGTAAACGTGACTACATAATATGCAAAGACGCGCATGCGCATCGCATCACATCGCAGAGCTAGTGCAAAATGAGCATTTCTAGTTAAAAAGTATAACATTTATTTAAAACGTTTTTTTAGAAAATGACAGATCGTTTCACCAGGTAAGACCCTTATTCCTCAGCTGGGATCGTGTAGAGCCCTTTGAAGCTTCACTGAAACTGCAGTTTGGACCTTCAACCCGTTAACCATCATTGAAGTCCACTATATGGAGAAAAATACTGGAATGTTTTCCTCAAAATCCTTAATTTCTTTTCAACTGAAGAAAGAAAGACATGAACATCTTGGATGACATAGGGGTGAGTAAATTATCAGGAAATTGAACTAATTCTTTAACAGGTTTAAGCTGTCAATACCAATATTACATAGCCAATATTAAAAGCTTTGTACTGTCTAAACAAAGATTTTTATCTTTTACTTCTATTTTCCGATAGAAATGTGTCAGTGAGTCAGAGATCATAAATTATAGAGATCCCAAACTTGGCAATCAAATGAAAAATAAAACACTACAATTTTTTTTTTTTTTTACATCAATAAATGCTAGAAGTGAATACAGACATTGAGGCATTATTCATGTACAGAATAATAATAATAAAAAAAATAATTTACAATAATTCTAAATATCCAGTATCAGTATCTGTAACTGTATTTATTACATGGTATTTAAAGGTTTAGATTTTTTTAAATGGCTTTATTAATATTTTTTTTTTTTGGAAAAAAGTCTCTTATTCTCACATTGACTGCATTTATTTGATAAAAATAAAAATATTAATATTGTGAAATATTATTACAATTAAAATAATTTTCCATTTTAATAACTTTTAAAATCTGGAACTGTCAGCATACAATACCAGTCAAAGGTTTTTGGACAGATTTCTAATGTTTTTTTTAAAGACGTCTCTTCTGCTCGCCAAGCCTACATTTATTTGATCCAAATTACAGCAAAGACGGTAAAAATTTTAAATATTCTGACTATTTAAAATAACTGTTTTCTATTTGAAATGTTTTAATTTTTAAATGTAAGCTGAATTTTTAGCATCATTACTCCAGTCACATGATCCTTCAGAAATCATTATAATATTCTGATTTGCTGCTCAAAAAACATTCATTATTATTACACTGAAAACAGCTTAGTAGAATTTTTTTCAGGTTTCTTTGATGAATAGAAAGTTTAGAAGAACAGCACATAGCTAAAACAGAAATCTTTTGCAACATTATAAATGTCTTTAACTATAAATGCTGAAAGAAACCTGGAAAAAAAAATTTACTCAAATGTTTTAAATATTGATAATAATAAAATATGTATATATTAGAATATATAAGAATAATTTCTTAAGGATCATTTGAAACTGAAGACTGGGGTAATTCTGAAAATGTAGCTTTGATCACAGGAATAAATTACATTTTAAAATACATACAAACAGAATCAGTTATTTTACATAGTAAAAATATTTCACAATATTACTGCTTTTGCTGTAATAATGTAATGTAAACTAATTTTTGGAATAATTTGTGGAAACTGTGACTTTTTTTTTTTTTTTCAGGATTCTTTGATGAATAGAAAGTTCAAAAGAACAGACCTGAAAACTTTATAGAAAAAAATATTACAAAAGTTGCTTTTGATTAAATGAATGCATCCTTGCGGAATAAACGCATTAATGTCCTTCATACTTCAATTGAAAAGTGCCCAAAAACCTCTAAAACTAAACCACCTTGATCTAGTTTAAGATATTTTTTTTCTCCGTCACAATGCCTCTTACCCAAGGTTGGTCTCTGAGCCCCCATACTTGGGTTTCTGTGAAACCCGGTTGAAAGGGCAGAGTCTGTAGATGTACCTAAAGGCAAACAGAACACAGAAATAAATCACAGCACAAACATAATTCATTCCAAAACAACAAAAGCTGGTTTCACTTACTCGCTAGTGGTAAGTTCGTAGCACTGGCTGTAAAGGTAAGTGAACTCAGCATCAGGGCCAAAATCAAAGGACAGCTCTTTTTCAATATTTCTGCAACACAATCAAAGGGAAACTCAACACAGTGCTCAGCAGCAGGGTCCCCAAACACCAACACTGCAAATGCATTGAATTCAAAAACGCAAGAACGTAAGGGTTGGCAAACGTGATGCAAACATGAGTTGAGAAACCACAACGCACTTTGATGTAAGCATACATTGACTAATGAGAATTTCAGGTGCGCACAAAAAACTCGATTTCAAACAACTTGTCTTGGCTGTTTCCTGGAAGATAGTAGCATTGAACAAACCTGATTTGATCGTCCATCTCCCGAAGAGCTTTCTCAGCCTCCTCAAAGTCATTTCTGGCCTTCTGAGCAGCTGTGAACCAGAAAACAATCAGTTAGCATGTGGAAACAAACTAGATGAAACGTATCGATGAATGGCCTCTAGCAGCTGAACCAACCATCGATGAGGGCCTGGGTGTCTGCGTCATAGGGTGGCATGGATTCCTCGTCTTCATGACTCTTCTCTGGGGTCTTACTGGTGGGCGGCGCCTGCACAACACACAGCCATGATCATATAAAGATTTAATTTTTACACCTGCACAGTACAGTGAGCATGAGTCTCAGCACACTATGTTGTAAGACCTTTGCCATTGTGCCTTAGGACATCATTTGAAGGTTAAGGACTTTAAATGTCAAGCAGAGAAGTGTTAATAGAAGATTCAAAATGTCACTGCGGATCTAAACATCAGTGGAGTTAATGGTTGCTTGGGTTTTCTGTGTGTGATACACTCACCTTATCATCGTCTTCATGATAATCATCGTCATCCTCGTCATCCTCGTCTTCTTCCTCAGAGATGTCGTCTTCTGGGTATGGCTCGGAGTCATTGTCTACAACTGGTTCCTTCACTTCATCTGGAGGCGTTTCCACTGGGGCAGGTTCCTCAGGCTGGGACTGAGAGAGATAGGAAGAACACATTCAAAATCAGAATTAGCTTTATTCGCCAAGTGTGCACAAGGAATTTGTTGTGTTTTTTTTTAAATGCATGTTAATTGGTCACTTTGTGTTCAAGGACAGTGGAATATTTTTATTTATTTATTTTTTTTTTAAAAAAAAAAGCTTTTTTCCTTTTCTTTTACTTTTTTTTTTTTAAACTAAATTGTGGGTAATTTTGTTATCGTCAAGCATTAATCAACTAAACACACACTACCAGTCAAAAGTTTTTGAACAGCAAGATTTTTAATGTATTTTAAAGACATCTCTTCTGCTCACCAAGCCTGCATTTATTTGATCCAAAGTACAGCAAAAACAGAACAATTTTGATAGATTTTTACTTTTTAAAATAACGGCTTTCTATTGTAATATATTTTAAAATGTTATTTATTTCTGTGATCAAAGCTAAATTTTAAACATCATTACTCCAGTCTTCAGAGCAACGTGATCCTTCAGAAATCATACACTGATTTGCTGTTCAACATTTATTATTATTATTATTATCATCATCAATATTTAAAAAAAAGTTGTGTGTATTTTTTCAGGATACTTTGATAAATAGAAAGATTCAAAGATCAGCATTTAGCTTGAAGCCTGAAGTCAGTGTGTATATATATATATATATATACACACACACAGCAATGATTCTTTAAAATGACTGAAAGTGATGATAAAGACATTTTTAATGTTACAAAAGATTTCTATTTCAGATAAGTGCTGTTCTTTTGAACTTTCTATTCATCAGAGACCTGAAAAAAAAATTCTACTAAGCTGTTTTCAACATAATAGTAATAATACTAAATGTTTTTTGAGCAGCAAATCAGAATATTAGAATGATTTCTGAATGATCAATTAGAATGATCATGTGACACTAAAAATTCAGTTTTGAAATCACAGGAATAAATTACATTTGAAAATATATTCAAATAAACATCAGTTATTTTTAAATAGTAAAATTTGTTCAAAATTGTACTGTTTTTACTGTACTTTGAATCAAACAAATGCAGGCTTGGTGAGCAGAAGAGACTTCTTTAAAAACATTAAAAATCTTACTGTTCAAAAACATTTGACTGGTAGTGTAAAAATGGAAAACAAGTTAACAAAATTAAAGACAATCAGAAGTACAAAATAACTAATATAACCAACCACACTATTAGACTCTTACAGTGTTGCAAAAGATTTCTATTTTTTTTAAAAATGCTCATAATTGCAGCCCTATTCACGATATTACTCTTTTTATTACATTTTTGATCAAATAGTGTAGCCTTGGTGAGCATAAAAGACTTTTTTCAAAAGCTTTTAAAAAAGGCAGTATAAATAGCCAACTTTAATAACAGGGTTGTTATTTAATAATTTATCTAAAAATAGCATAATGAGATTTAATTTTGGGAAAATCATGCAGAAGCAGGGATGCATGTAAAATGTGTGACTCATTAATTATGTTATAATGGTTAGAAATATTAGTATTAATATTATTAAAATAAATATTGGGGGTGGGGAAAAATAAGCTTTAGCTTCATCCCACTCCTTTTTCGAATATTTTCTGTAATTTATGATGTCTTTTGGGACATGTTTTTCATTGGTACGGCAACACATTTGTAGTGTCTATCTATTTTTTGTTGTTTAAAATGTTTTGTTCAAAATAAAATGAAATGGAAAAAAAAATGAAATGAAATATTTTTTCAAATATATTCAGCGTATATATATGTCAGCGTTTTCATTTTTTAATATTCATTTTGTTATAGTTTATCTAATCGTTATTACTTAGATTAATTATTTCTTGACTGCTTTAAAGAAAATTAACAGGACCAGAGTTTTTAATTTTGTTTTTTAACTAAAAGGAACCTCAGAAGACACTAAAAGTGACGTAGGCTTCTTCTCTACTGACCTCTGAGTGATACTTGTCTTTAATGTTGGTCCAAACACTCTCAAATGTTGATGTGTCCACCTGCTCAGCTCCTGCCATCAGTCCCTGAATAAATCACAAAACACAGATCTAAACTAGTGGCATTTCAGTCAGCTCATTGCATTTTGATTGGTGGCACATTTTGACATTTGACATTTTGAGAACTGATTAAATGCAAAAATACCTGGGCCTCGGTTTCAGTAAGTGTGCCATCAGCATCTGGGTCCAACTCAGCATGGGACTGAAGCTCAGAAACAGACACACTGACACACAGAGACAATTGTCAGCTTATATTCATTCTCTATATGCACAATCAGAGAGAGAGAGAGAGAGAAAACCCATATTCATACTCATTGGCACTTACAAGCCATCTGCATTGTCATCCAGCTCCAAAAAGGCTTCTGCCATTTTGGCTTTGTCCTTCTCCAAGCGAATCGCTGCCTTTTGCTCTGGAATGCCAATTTTTCATGTAATTAGTATTTTAATGATTTTGCAGACTGACTTTATTTATTGAATATAAACAGCTGCACTTACCTTCCCAGGCCTTGAGGTGGCGCTCTTTAGCTTCCTTCTCAGGCTGCTCTGCTGTCTCTTTTACTGTCCTCAGCACTTCAACTTTCTCCTCGAGCTGTTTCTTATTTTCCTGCATATCAGTCACTTTACCCTACAGAAGAGACACCAAAACCAAAACTCAACAACAAAATATGGCTTTTTAAAACTGCAGCGTATACAAACAATTATTCAATGTGAGAAATGGATGATTTCTGTTGAACGTGTGCATCAAAAGGGCAAAACAAATATTATGGCAGCATTCATCATGCTTAGAAACTGACATTCACTAAGATTTCTGCAACTCCAGCAGCTGAACAAACAGAAACATACTGTATAACAGTGTATAAAATACGAAACCAAAGCATTTTTACATTCCGGCAAATCTTACCTGCTTTTCTTGTTGTCCTTTCTTGGCTTCCTCAATGAGCTGCTGTTTCAGGAGAAAGCCCTCTTTGGTGACCTCAGCCATCTTCTGCAAAACTTCCCTCTCTTTGCGTCCTAGTTCCCTGAGAACCAAACAAATCTCATATTTCAATGCGTTTATAGTCATTGCATCGTAAGTGAAAAGGGAAAGTAAAACAAATAAACATAAAACAAGTTTTCCCTCACAGTTCTTTCTCATAAAAAACAAGGACCACAAAACCAGACATAAGGGTAAATGTTTGGAAATTGAGATTTACACTTCATATGAAAGCTGAACAAATAAGCTTAGAATAGGACAATATTTACCCGAGATACTGTTATTTGAAAATCTGGAATCTGAGGGTGCAAAAAAAAATTTAAATACTGAGAAAATCGCCTTTAAAGTTGTCTAAATGAAGTTCTTGGCAATGTATATTACTAATAAAAAATATGTTTTGATACATTTAATGGTAGAAAAAATACAAAATATCTTCATAGAACATGATCTTTACTTAATATACTATTTGGCATAAAAGAAATTGATCATTTTGACACATACAATGTATTTTTGGCTATTGCTACAAATATACCAGTGCTACTTATGACTGCTTTTGTGGTCCAGGGTCACAAATGTGTTTTGTATTCCTACAGTCAAAAAACATTAGTTTACACATATAATTGGCTTGAAGCTGTGTTATTCAGGATATTAACTTCCATAGATTGCTAATTTACACAGTCAAGATGATTAAAACTGCTGCTATTAAATATTTGATCTTACTTTAACAGGGCATCTTAGCACAACAATGAGATGTGACACAATGGCCAAAGACATCTGTCTGATGCACATGTATGCAATGGAGCACAAGAATGTGCCCTGTGTGAATGGCTCTTAATGTGTTTCTCCCTGGAAAGCAATATTGTTTGGATCAGAACTCACTTGCAGGTATTTTCACATTTGGCTCCGCTGTTGTACTCATCAGTTGTATCGCAGCAATCTGCGGAGAGAAAAGATTTCAAATTCAATACCATGCCATTCACTGAACCCTACTGAGGAGAAATGTCCAAATGCAGAGTCATCTTACCACAGATGCCGTCATTAATACGGGAGGATGGGATAAACATAGGCCTGTAACCAGCATTGGTGCAATGGAAGCTGCCATTCGGACAAGCAGCAGTGCCTGAGGACAGACAAAAACAACTGTCATCCACAGCATCTCAACAATAGCAAACTATACTGAATCATCACTTTCTACCAGTCATGGACTTAGGAAAGATAGTTCACACAAAATGTTACAATTCTGAGATTTGTTATACTCAATCTCAAGTCTTCTATACCTTTCTTTCTCTCAGTAAACACAAAATAATATATGCACTTCAGCTGAAAGTTGTTCAGCACAATAAAAATCATAATCTTCTGAAGAGATATGATCACTTTATATGATGAGAAGATTTATTTCAATTTAATTTTAAATTTACATTTCACTGTTTAATGACTTACTTTACCATACATTACCAGTCAAACGTTTTTGAACAGTAAGATTTTTAATGTTTTTTAAAGAAGTCTCTTCTGCTCGCCAAGCCTGCATTTATTTGATCCAAAATGCAGCAAAAGCAGTAATATTGTGAAATATTTTTACTATTTAAAATGACTGATTAAAATGTAATTTATTCCTGTGATCAAAGCTAAGTTTTCAGCATTTTCAGTATATGAAATAAAAAGCCTTTGTAACATTATATACTATACCATTCAAAAGCTTGGAGTCAGTATATATATATATATATATATATATATACATGTATATTTATTTATTTATTTTTTTTTTTGGAAAGAAATAATAGAAATTAATACTTTTATTTAACAAGGATGCTTTAAATTGATCAAAAGTGATGATAAAGACATTTATACATTACAAAAGATTTCTATTTCAGATAAATGCTGTTCTGAACTTTCTATTTATCAAAGAAACCTGAAAAAAATGTACTCTGCTGTTTTCAACATAATAGTAATAATAGTCATAAAAATAATAAATGTTTGTTGAGCAGCAAATCAGAATATTAGAATGATTTCTGAAGTCATGTGACTGGAGTAATGATGATAAAAATTTCAGATTTGAAATGTTCAAGTAGAAACCAGTTATTTGAAATAGTAAAAACATTTAAAAAATGTACTGTTTTTGCTGTACTTTGGATCAAATAAATACAGGCTTTTAAAAAGCAGAATAGACTTCTTTAAAAACATTTAAAAAAAAAAAAACTTTTGACTGGTAGTACAAATCTGAGGTGAAAAGCTTTCAACTAAAGACCAACCCATCCTAAACTATGAACTAAAATGTAAAAAACTAGTTCATTAATTACCTGGCTCATCTGAACCATCTTTGCAGTCACAGTAGTCATCATTCACTTGGTCAAAAGGAATAGTCCGGGATCCATCGAGACAGGTGAAAGGTTTGTTCTCCTCATAAAACTGTTTTTCTTTATTTATTTAGGCAAAATAAGAGTTAAACCAGTTAGACCAGAATATGCAGCCAAAGCAGTGCAGGTTTAAAAGGGAATATTCAATACATTATATGACTTTACTTGTCAGTGGCACTCCTCGTGGCCGCTGAATCTCTACAGATGTCCCAAAGCTGACAGCAAAGACCAAAATCAACAGCAGGTGCAAGCAGGTCATGATGCCTGAGGAAATGTAGGGACAAATGCAAACTCCCACTAGAGGCGCGTGACCTTGGAGCAAAATGAAGGCACAATGCATTGTTCAACTGAACATCACAGTATATCTGTTCCTTTCATAAATATACATATTAAACCAAAGGTTTACAAAAGGCTAAACAAATCAACATTGTCCACAGCCAAATGATAATCACTGCTAAATCTGTCTATAAAATGTCTTATTCGCATCAACCTAGTTAATTCAATCTGAAATGGCTTCCGCACACACAGTCAACTGAACAAACTGAAATACTCAATGATCTGAAATGATAAACAATGCAGTATCACGATAGCAAGTATTATTTTTCAATAAACATCACATAAATTAAATGTGCGCTTGTATAATTAGTCAAAGACAACTAAAAAATCTATTGTAAAACAGCAACCCAGTACTCACTTCCGTACAGCGTTCTTGCACCGTGTGTTACGTCACCGAGATGAGCGGTGTTCTCATATGATTGGTGGAAGTGGAGGAATGCGGCATTATGGGTAATGCAGTCATAAAAAAAACGGATGCGATTTCCTGTTTTATTCTCTTGCACAAAATCAATAACATGATTGATCGTAAACCAGTTACCTTATATTTAGGCAAAAGCGTCCCACCTGCATTTAAATGCTGATCAGCTCCCTCAAACAATTATGCATTACGCATATATATATTTGTAAACATAATCATTATTACAGAAATTATTAGATTATCATTACAATAAAACAGTTAGAATTCATTAAAAAGCTAGTAATTAAAACAATGTGTTCACGTGATGTGCGAAATGCGCGCGGTTTTTCTTCAAGCCAGAGAGACGTTTGTTGTACTCGCTCAGCTAAACTTGTTATAACTGCATAAAAGTGTTTATAATAATTTAAATTTACATTGTTTTTTGGAAATTACATCTGAGGACTTTTTTTAATCCAAATTTTCAGGACTTCAGGTAAGCAGCCAGTAAACTTGGACAACCCTGCATATGCTGGTAGGTATGTTTTGATGCTGGTTTATGCTGGTCCTTAGCATAAACCAGCAAAGGACCATCTTAAACCAGCATCAAAACATACCTACCAGCAAATGCTGTTTTTTTTTTTTTTTTTTTTTTTTTTCACCAGGGAAATTGGCTGTGGCTGTATTAATGGACTATTAACTTTTCCAAATGACTATAACAAACTCCAACTATTATAATACCTTTAAAGAAAGCTTCATTGTTACTTGTCTAAACTGCCGTTAACCGACTTTGCATGGATGAAAGTAACACAAAATATAGTTATAGAAAAGTAGCTTTGTATCAAACAGCATTATGAATGGTTTAAGCAGCACTATGATGATTAATTGACTGAATATTTGCTTTAATACAGTCAGGTCAAAAGAAGAAAAGAAGAGGTCATGAGGATGGAACAGAAAGTTACATGCAGGTGAGATAGATTTACAATAAGAGAAAATATTGGATGTTATTCTATGCATCAATCCCTTGTGTACAAGAGTTGGAATTTGGTTTATTGTTAATTGCGTGCAATTACCATAGTGACAGTTTATAAATTGAGGTTTTTAAATCATCTGAAAGCTGAAGATACAACTATTTGAAAATCTGGAATCTGAGGGTGCAAAAAATATTGAGAAAATCACCTTTAAAGTTGTCCAAATGAAGTTCTTAGCAATGCATATTAATCAAAAATTAAGTTGTAATATAGTTACGGTAGAACATTTACAAAATATCTTAGTAGAACATGATCTTTACTTAATATCCTAATGATTTTTGGCTTAAAAGAAAACTTTATAATGTTAACCCGTACAATGTATTATTGGCTGTTGCTACAAATACACCCATGCTACTTACGACTGGTTTTGTGGTCTAGATTCACATATTCTCTCTAATATTTTTAAATATTTTATAATATTTTATTTTATAGTTAAACAGTGAGATGACATCTTAAATATTTATCACGCTTATATTTACATGAATGTTCTCCACTTAAATATATATAAATTGTCTTATTTGAAAAAAAAAAATAAATACAATAATATGCAGTAATATTTTATTTTACAATATATATTTATATCACAATTCTGTTTTACTAAAACGTTTGTCTCTAAATAAAGTTAGTCTGTAGGGGTCAGTAAAGTGCCACTGTTCAGCAAAATTGCCTTAACTGTATATAATAACTACCATTTTGCAAAATACCATTTCATTCTCTTAACAGATGATGCAGTATATTTTCAGTGTTTGTTGTCATGATGTGTGTAATGATCATACGCAGAAATCAGCCAGATTACATGTAGCAGTTATAAGACAAAAGGGACAATACAGATATTGCATTTATTAGAAAAATCGTCCTTTATTTGTATTTTCAACACACTTTACAGTACTGAACAGTGAAAGAAAAAATATACTGGTATATATTTATATATTTGTTTTTTTTATATATAGCTGTTTGCTTATTAAATGCATTTTATTCACAAAATGACAACTTAGTTCTCTCAGAGGAAAACCTTTCATAAAAATAATATAATATAAAATAACTTGGACACATTATACACATTACAGCAATATAATGTACAAATATTACAATCATTTTCCTGTGTTTTCTTTTTCATTTATATTATTACCATAACTTGTGAACAAGTAACGCATATTATTTAAAGCCCAGAGAATAATTTCATTGGAGAGTCTCATGAGGCATGACTTCAAAGTACAAAGAAAAACTGTTCTCTGATTAAGCCATGTCATCGTTCTGACTGTCTCTTGGTCATTAACCTCACAGAAGTATTTAAAAACCCTATTAAAAGCCATTACAGTGCAGATTATTGACACAGAGTAGCTGATGTTGCTCAGTGCTTTAGCGGAAAATGGCGTCGAGGACCAAAAAGACGACGTTTGGACCGAGCCATTTAAAGTGCTTACCCTGTGCCATGCTATACAACGCTCCGTACCATTCCCCCGATATCAGCCATCTCACAACAACTTCCTACAGAAAAAATAAAGTGCTGGTAAAGACAAGTTTTAGAAACAACGGATGATTAGTCTGATTTCCAATACAATTCAAATATTCACATTTAAAGGTGGTGGGAGGTTGACTAAAATCCCCCAAGTGAATGGCAGGGAGATGACAGGAGAAAGAAAGGGGACGGTGGAGGGTGCTTATGAAATTCCACAATTCAACTACAGCTCATTACAACTAAAAGTGATTCATTGTGACAGTGACTGATTCTGAGAGATTTCTCAAATTTACAATTCAACATTACAGTATATACAAAACAAGCAGTGATTTGTCTACTATTTATATTCGATAGTAGTTTTTTGATTTTCAAACCATCAAACCAGAATGATACAAAAATAAAAACTGTACACAAACTGTTCAAAGAAAACACTTGGTTTTTCCTTTTGATACCCAAAAAGAATGGCAGCAAGGAATTAATTTTAATAATTTCTTAATAAGAAACAATTGCTACAGTGTCGTGTTAAAATGGCAAATATTATTTGTTAGCGTAGTGCTCACAACATTAACGTAAAGCCACACACACACACACACACAAAAACAGTTTCAAGGTAAGACAGGCAAATGTATATGGGAATGTCATCGGTTCGCACAAACCGATCCCGTTTCCTCCCGTGGTCCACCAAATGAAAACTTACACCATGACATCCTCTAATCCTGCCACAGACAAGTACAGTTATCACATACGTACTGGTATGACCTCAAGTTACTGCTCTGACAGGCACAGGCTTGTGTAAAGCTAAGCTACTGACCAGCAGAAACTAGCTTGCCATCGTATTTCAAGAGGGATGCTCAAAAACGCTGCCCCACGATATAGCAACAATTGGTTCATTCAACTGAACTAAACCCAAACAAAAAAACTCTTGAGAGATGAGAGAGGCAATATTGCAAATCTAACATCAACCTGAGAACTCACACTCATTTTCTTACTTTCTATCTCTCTCTTTCTCCCTTTAAAGTTGGTGAAAAGTCAGACAGACATCACTAAAAAATCCAGGACGTGAAATACATTAGAGTTGAACAGTTTCGTTTAACGGCATGACCTGCTATCTCTGTCTGTCCTCCGTTGTAGTCACTCCGCCATGCAGAAAAACTACCCTACACCTCCAGATGGCGCTATCGTGCACTCAGACATTTAGCAAGGCATATAGACGTGAAACAAATAATCTGGGATATAATGCCAACGTCTTATTATTCCACAATGCGACAGGTAGAAACCCCGCAGTTGACATTAAGGCAAAAAAGCATCAAACTCAATATGGCTGCACGTGACTCGCTTTATCCGTCTTCCCGACATCCAACCACCAACGTCTTTCCCTCTCAGATATGCCTCATCTTCTCTCGCCATCCTCTGTTCTAGCCACGATCAAGGCTTCTCCAACTTATCAGCTAAGCACTCATTCCTTTGGCAAAACATAATGTAGTGTGTATTGGTGCCGAGTATATATCATCAGCGCGAGTGGGTGAAGGTGACAGAGTCTGTGCGAATGTGTGCTGCAATTGAGGAGACTGATGCTTTTACAAATTTGGCAGGAATGGATATAACAAAACAAAACAAAAAGAAGGCAAAACATATGTTTCAAAGCATCACATGGCTTATCCTCAGAAAGTGACTATCATTAGTTATTCACATGGAAAGTGAGGGCAGTCCGTGAGCAGCGGCGGTGATAAATCCTAATCTAGTCCCTAAATGCTCGGCTGGCTTGAAAGCGACCGAGGAAGACTGACAGATGAGAGCAGGAATTATCACAAAGACAATGCGAATGCTCCATGCCGGCACGAACCATATTCGATGGAGATAGATTGCTTAAAAAGAGAAAGAGACAATCAAAAATGAAGACAAAAGCAGACACTCCTGTCCCACGATGCATTGCTTCACAACAGCTCCAGAGTTGAAGCTGGTGGTTCAGAAAGGCACACGGCCATCTTGCACTGGTAGCACTCCTGGGTAAAGGGTAAGAGGGGGTGGGACCCGCTAACAAATCATTTCCGACATACTCATCCGTCCACAGTCTTCTGGACAGCAGACGTTATCTGATTTTCTCCCGGCAGATGCAACTGTGTTCTCCCTATGACAGAAATTGAAAAAAAGTCTCTCAGATTTCACTCGGCATGTGAAGTCTGAGGATTTAAGTCCCTGTTAGAATGCTTCAGAAACTGATTATTGACACTGATGCTCCTTTTTATGATGGCTTTTTCCCAAAGAGATTCCTTTCAGATCCAAGCCCCCTGAACACATACACAGACACACAGCCGTGCGTTTGCATGTGGATACTGTGTGGTATCGTTATTTTAGGTTAAAACTCATGTACGTCTGTGAATGTGTGTATGTGTATGTGTGGAAATTCCAGAGTGCTACACTGACGTAATGGCCCTTTACAAACCCCACCGTAATTCTGTTTCTCCGTCAAACCTCACCCTCGCTGCTGCTGGACGGACTCCAGCTTGCACTCGAAATCTACAGTTGCTGTGTTAAATACTTCTCTGATATCAATATTATTTTGTTCCCTTTTTGAAAAATAAAATCAAATGTCTTATTGGATTGGTACACAAGACTTATTCTGTTCATGGTCTAGCTATCAGAAACAGAAGAGTCCTATGTGAACGGAATAGGGACAGTTTTTGAAGGATGGCCCCTACTTAGCCCCCTGGGCCAGACAGCTGTTCCTTGAGTCTCGAGTATTACGTGTCATCGGTAGGAGAGGATGACTTCTCCTCCTCCTCCGTCTCCTCCACGGGGCTCTCGTCAGACTGTCTCTCGTCCTCCTCCTCGACTACTGACTGAACCTGCAGTCGCCTCCGTCCCGACCTCTCGACCACCACCTCTGTCACCTCCTCGCCGTCCTCCATTTTTTCTTCTATCTCGTCCTCCTCGGCTTCGTCCGCCTCTTCGTCTTCTTTCTTTGCCTCTTTCCCATGGCTGTCTATGTGGTTGTGACTGGGAGCACCATCCTGTCCTGTTTCTCCCTCCAGGGTGAGTTGAAACTGGAATTTGTTCGTGCAGGATTCAAGCTCATTATCCGGGCCGTCGGGCGGTGGCGACGGGCTCTGGGGAATGGTGCTTTGGTACCAGTCCCGGTTGTCCTCAAGGGTGTCCAAAATTTCCTGAGCATCAGGGTGGACCAGGTCCCCCCAGGTCTCCCACAGGGGATGCACAATATAATCAATAAATCCCACCTGAATAAGGAAACAAACAGAGAGACCGTTTAGGAGCAGCTTGTGTCAGAGAAGGTTGAGAATGTATGTTTGTGTGGGTGTTTATACGTCTACCTGACTCTTTTCCACGGACGCAGTGTGTTTGTCACACATGGGGCTGATTTCCATCCCACGCTCTCGCTCTTTATCGCCCTGCCGGAAGAACTCCTCCATAATACGCTCAGTCCACTGCCTGTACACTGCCAGGGGCTTGGTTGGGTTACTAAGGTCAGCACAGTGCACCATGTTCCTCAGGACCTGCACACACGCATACACACTTGTGACTAACTAGTCTGTCTGTTTTTTCTAGTCTGCACTTACAGACTCATAGTTTTGAACTGGTTCGTTGCACGATAAAACACACACCTGTATTCGGTCATTATAATGGTCCAGCATCAGCACACCTGAACTTGTCACTTTCTTGGTCTCAACCATTGTTTTTAGATCTGCCAGCAAGCTCATATGCTTTGACATGTCTGTTGCCAGGACCTGAGAAGACAAGGAAATAAAAGTGTGTTTGTTTCCATTTACACATGAAATAGAAAAAAGAAAAAATGGAGGTTCGGTATGGTGCAATCAGGGTCTAACCATGTCAATGACCAGCTTGCGCAGACTCTGCCGTTGCCGTTTGGTGAGGTTCTGAAAGATGTCACAGTTCTCCTCATGCAGAAGCTTGAAGCCTACAGCCAGGTGGTGGTTCTCCAGTACAGATTCATCGTTGTACATTAACGCCAGTTCTGAGTCTGGTAAAAAGAGCAGGTCAGGCTATCAGTGGATTTCAGGGCTTAACAATAAGGGTGGCCCACTGGGCCAGTGTTGAATACTGAAAATTGTACATTTGTTGATCTGAATTCTTTATCTTCAACATCCATTTTTATGCCCTGGTTTTCTGTGATATATTCTTCCTACCCAGTTGCTTCTCAAAACTAGCCCATTCACGTTTTTGAGGGGGTCCCCCAATAAAGGTTACGTATGGTGGGGTTGGGTTACTTTTTTGGGTGGGGTTCCTGTGGCAAAATTCACATTCCAGGGGCAAAATATCACATTATTGGAGTTGCTTTAACCTACAGACATAAAAAACAACCCACAGCAACAGTGTTAAAGCAGGGAGCCCAATTTTGTGGGAAAACCACAGACTTGGCAACACTGTTTGTTATTGTTACGATGGCAAAGACGTTGAAAGCATTTCTTATGTGTAAAAAGTACCTATACATGTGAGAGGCAGCAAGATTGGAAGAAAAGCTTGACGTACTAGCAACTACAGATTAAGGCTATTTTATTCATTAGGATATTGATGCATTTTGACAGACTAACGCGAGATTAGTTGTAACAAACGTGCTTTAACTATTATTACACATGCTAGCATAACAAAAATTACGGTATTTACTAGTTGCCATATCAACACTATATAGGGAAAAAAAGTGTGCCAAAATTCAAAAATCTTTTGAAGATATTGCTGAACATTTATTTTACCATAGCAAAAGTAAACTTCTGGCTAAAGTAAATTTTTCATCTCAGTTTTTAGTATTCATTTAAAATAATGCAAATTTGCTATTATTTTAATCTCCAATCTGTTATTTATCAGTTTAGATTTGAAAAAAAAAAAATTAGATAGTTTTCACTAATTAGCAGAAGACCCTAACCATTTTAAATTCCAGTTGCACATTTGGGAATGTTGTAACACTGCGTTACAACGTGCCCCACTATTATTAAACTATGCTATACACAATTTACTTTTATGAATTTTAATAAGAAACCAATAAAGATTGACAGTCAATGTTTAATGTTCATAAATTATTATTTCAAGAAATGTAAGGCATTTTGGCACATTTATGTGTCTTGTTTTCTGTCAGAGCTGTGTGAGGAGGGAAGGGAGTGTTGAATTCATTTGTGTGTTTTTTTGAATGTCCAAATGTGTTTATTCATCTATTTGCCCACATTGTTTTGAACTATACTGTATAGCTGTGTGTTAAGATCAGAGCTGTCCCAAGCATGGTTGCAGTATTTTTATATTTAATAATATGATTATATTTAATCCTTAAAACCACCATAATCTTATTTGAAAAAGTTAAAATAATTTCAATTTATTGACAAAATATTTTAGTTAGTCTTATATATTTTTATTCATTAGATCAGATAACATTTTAAGTGGTCATATTGGTCACATTACCCTTCACGTTACAATGTACCCCAACTACGGGGCATGTCACATTTTACTTCCATTCAGCTGGGGTAAATGAAGAAAAACATATACACTAATTATGAAACAAGTGACATATTTGTACTAGACAAGTGTGAAATTAATGTAGATAAAAAAATAATACACCGAACCCCATGTGGATTTACACAAACTAAGAAAGTCAAAATGTGTTCAGCACTACCCTAATTATGTGTGAATTTGACCATTTGATGCAGTATACTTTCACAAGTATTTAAGCACAATAGGCTGTGAAAGAGAACTGAATTCGGGATTGCGTGCTTCTACATTCTTATTGTTGATGCCTATGATTTTGTACTGCTCTGAAGCCGGGCTCACACTACAGGTTTTTTAGCCCAATTTTGCCCGAGAATCGGAGCAAAAATCTTGTTGAGCACCTTGATTGGTCCTGATGTTTGGCATGGATTATCTGGTAATGTGAGACGTTCACAGATCGAATCTTGCAACTCTCGATCTGCTCTCACACAAATTGCGGCCGCCCCAATCATATCAAGCATGTATGATATTCATGATTTTAAAATGGGATGATCACGGCTATGTTTATGTCAGTACTTTCACAACAGCCAATGCGACCGCAAAACAGCTGCTGTATGGTCCATTGGATAGTGGAGATGGAGGAAACTGCTTCTTATGCTTTGTAGTAACGCTGCCTGTATAATATGTTAAAACATACCACAACCGCATGGAGCAAGGAAAGCTCTGGAGTGAATTGTCTCAGTTTTGAACATACTGGGTGAGTGCATAAAGCTGCTAGCACGCAAGCTAACATATGTAAACATTAGTTGCTGAAATGACGATCTGTTGCGTAAGATCCCTCCGTCATGATAATTGTAATAATATCTTGTAGTGTGTGATGCGCTACGATTTTCAAATCTTGTAGTGTGTGCATGTTTAAGATTTCAGGGAAGATAATCTGCAAAGATTCTCCTTATGTGTGCACTGCAACCAGATTTCTAATCAGTTAGGACTTTAAAAATCCTGTAGTGTGAGCCAGGCTTAAACCAGTTCTCAGATGTCATCATCATTATTTTTACAATGCAGACTTACTGGTATTGATGAGGAACTGGTTGGAAACTCCAGGGTGGTCTACATCATGAATGGCAGCAGCGAACAATGCAGCCAGAATTTCAAGATCAGTGAAAACAGCCTGGTGGGAAGATGGGATAGTATGAAGTTCATTATGTATAGTGTCATTGCTGACTTTGAAATCTGATTTCAGATTATTAAATATGGCACTGGATATCACATGTTGGCATTTACTCACGTCCAATGCCGGTGTGGAGAGCAGCACATGTGTTGACTGTGTGACATCAGCGGCATGTAGGCTGTTGTGATAGGCCACGTTGGCATGGTAGTGGTCTTCCAGTGTCATCACATAGGTGATAAATGTGTCCACTGGGATCCGAAATGTCTTTAATAGATCCCTTTCCTTTAACGCATCGCAGATCGTAGACAGAACATAAAGAGTGGAAATAAACTATAATCATGAGTCACTATAAAAAATGAAGAGGTTTGCCGTTGTAACTAGTATTGCTGAGTATAAATACAGATCCTGATTCAATTAGATTTGGATACCTAAGTTCTTATGTCCATTATCAGTTTGATTTGACTGCAAACTTACATTCACAGGAACACTGATACAGGGAACATTCTGACTCGAAACATTGCAAACATGTACATTTTAAAAATTAACTATGTAGTTGAGTGAGTGAGTTCAGCAGAACACAGGGTACGTGCAGCACAGAAAGTGCAAGCACATTTCCCCACAGCCACTGAAAACAGGCACTGAGTAAAAGATTGATTTGGGGATTTTAAGAATCAATATTGTGATTGTTCAAATTTAGATAATTGAAAAATCTATATTTTACCCACCCCTAGTAATGAGCATACAAAATAAACTAAACCACATAGACATCTTTGCATCTGTCATATCTCAAAATTACAGAACAACACAGGAACATTTATAGCAAAAACCACCCACCTGGAAGATAGCAAACATGATGCAACTTAGAGGTCTGTTATTGGAATACTCTGCCACACGGAAGATATTAAGGCCCCACTTGTTTAAGTCATTCAGCTCCTGTAAAGAACATTAAATCATCAAACCCATTTGACAAACTGACATTTTTATACCAATAACTAGTAGTAATGGTATATGAGTATGCATGCATTGTGCCTGTACCCTGGCCAGTGCGTCCTCCTGCTCGGTTTTGACCCCGAAGCGGGGCAGGGCTGCACTAGTGAGGCTCGAGCTATGTGTTAGCTTCTTGACACCGCTGATGTGAGACATTGGTTTTTCTCGCTCCCGGAGTGTAGGAGAGGGAATCTCCACCTCATTCTGTTTGTCTGAGACACAACCAATGCATGAAACTTTAACAGATGACAGCTAATTTCAAATCAGTAAGCATCGAGTGAATGTACTCCAGTATAACATACTACAGTGTTGAAACTAAGGTTCTGTGCTTCTGAAAATAGAAGCAAGCCTGAGATGTACAGAGCAGAGCGTGCGCAGACTCACTCACCTAGGAAGGTAGTGGAGATGTATTCAGACACCTGATTCCCCGAGCGGCTCATCTCAGACAGATGAGACAGTTCCCTGTTTAACATCCTCTTGAACTAGAGATCAGAAAAGGGAAAGATGGGGGTAGATAGACAGGGAAACGGGGAGAGTGATAAGTACACAGCAGATAATAATAATGCAGAAAAACACAAATTTCAGTCTATCTAAAAAATAAACTAACATGATAAACGGATAGTGATTGATATGATTAAATGGATAGTTTACCCAAAAAATAAAATAAATAAATAGTTACAAAGAAAAAGATAAAAATTGGGTTTCAAACAACATTGGACCCCACTGACTTTCATCATATTCACTATTAATTTTTAAAGCACATTCTGATTTAGTCTTAGTCATAGTCTTTTGACTAAAAGTCATATTTTAGTCATCTGAATTGTTTTAGTTTTAGTCTAGTTTTAGTAGACTCAATCTACAGTAGATTTACTAAAATCAGATAAAGTGTTATGCATTTATTGCATTTATTTATTTCTCTAAAATTTCCGAACTCATATAGGTTTGATATTAAGGTTTTATCGTAACAGACAGAGATTTAACTGCTGTGACACAACATGCCTTTATATTAAAATTAAATAAAACCACTTCTCATAAAGAAACAAGCCCTCTTTTTAATGAAATACGAATGGTTAGGCCTATATAATATGCTTCCTTTATAACAACTTGCTTACCATATTCATTCTTTCAAGCAGACATATTTATTTATACAAATAAATTTAGATGAATCTTTATTAGGGCTACTGAAGTGATTCAGTCAAGAGCAGTGGGTGGTTTTCTGTCTTTCTTTTGTTGCTTGACAAACAATAGCAACTAAATTAGGCTGCTGTCCCTTTAAAACCGAATGCACGGGTGCAATGTACTCACACACATCTGGAATTCTCCGAAATGTTTACGTTCACTTAAGATGTATCTGAGTGTGTTTACCTGAATTCTTGTAAAAAACAGACAATTCATCATGAATTCATCAATTCATCACGTTTTCTCCATTTTTTCAACACAAAAGAGAACTGAATTCAGTACTGCTTTTCTGCAGAGAGGTGATTTTCTGCACTAAACAAGTTTATTTTATCGTCACGTTTTTGTCTGTGAAAAAAATGTCGAAAATTATGATGAAAATTATTCATAGGCAAAATTAACACTGATTGTATGGACAGAAACAGTTTTCAAAATGATGGTGCATGATGGTGTCGTCATCGGATTAGTTGAATTATACAGGATTTCCAGGAGACGTGTGTCGCATTCTTTAACGTTCTGCCTGGAAACAAAGATGCTGTGATGCCAAACCCCCTCACGAAAGAATAAAGCCATTGTGTTTACAACTGTGACGATGAGCGCTTATCAGGATCAACTAAACCCTGGAATTTCAAAAGTATGTAAAATAATTTAAAGTTTGCGGCCAAAATGTTTAAAATACGTTCAGGAGTTTTACACACCGGTCTGTTATTGTGAGGACATTTCCATGTCCCTAAATATGATGCGGCACAAAACAAAACATGATTGGTTGCTTTACCTATCAGTCATATGGCCTCTTGAGCCATTCAAAGTAGCCAAGGTTCCCAGACTTTCTGCCGTCAGTCTGAAGGTCTGGCTATGCAAGACTACTTTTTAGTAAAAAAAGTATCAGCTTTAAGATTCTGCCAACTTCATAGTGAAATTAAAAAAATAAATACAGTTTTACCGCTCTTTAATGTGGCAGGAGTTAACACTTTAGCATTTAAGCAGCATGTAAACCCATCATATCTTTCTATATACTACTTTAGTACAAAATACACATGAATGGACATCAAAAGGTATATATATATATTTTTAAAGATTTATTTTTTGCCTTAATTATGATAGGACAGATCATAGCTGACAGAAAGCGAAGTGGGAGAGAGAGAAGGGGGCGGGATTGGGAAAGGACCTCAAGCTGGGATTCGAACTCGGGACGCCCGTAGCGCGACGGCGCTGTATATCGCCACTGCCCACAGTGCTTTTGGCGCCAACATCAAAAGGTATATTTTAAGATATAGTACAACACTCTTAAAAATAAACGTGCTTTAAAAGATTCTTCACAGTGATGCCATAGAAAAACATTTTTGGTTCTACAAAGAACCATTCAGTCAAAGGACTTATCTCTGTCTTACCTTTTTATAATCTGGATAACCTTCTTTTGCCACAAAGAACCTTTTGGTTATTCAGATGTTAAAGGTTCTTTATAGAACAATTTAGACAAAAAAAGGTTCTGCTATGGCATCGTGAAGCACCTTTATTTTTAAGACTGAACTTACTGAAATGTCCAATGTATTGCTCATTCAGTTATATGCATTTGTAAACAATGCATATAACAATTATTTACCTCAGAATACCCATTCAGCATCTATAAGCTTACTAGTCAGCTAGAAAAAAAGAACTATAAAAGAAGCATTTTGCTAAATGTATGTGTTATAATGCATATTCATATATTTACTGAAGCTGTTGTCTACATGGGAGAAAAGAATGCAATTAGTTAAAGATAAAATTCAACACCTGAGATGGAGCCCAAACTACACTCAATGGCCAAGTGATGCTGACATAGTTATGGTCCATGATAATGGCACAGATTCTGTGTAATAAACAATTCTTTGTGACTGTATATAGTTCTCAAGTTGGAAAAGATGTTTAGTTCCCACTTTGGTGACCTTAGTTCCTAAAACATCTACAAGATGGATTAAAATGCTTATACTGCAAAACATGACAGTATAACTGAAAAAAAAAAAAAAATTATTATTCTGTGGCACTTAAAACAATACTTCGGCACCTATTTTTTATCTTAAGTGTTTTTAATCTGGAGCCCTGTGGTGAATAAATGATGACAGAATTTTAATTTCTGGGTGACCTGTCCCTTTAAAACTTAACACTTTTTTTTCTGTATTATTCAGATGTTTCTTTTGCTTTTGCAGATAGACATAAGACATATATTGAAAATGTCTGAATGTCACCTAAAAATGCGATGGTATGTGGTACTGCAAGGTCATATGCAGTTTGTGCTTATACAGCGCAAAGATATTTAAATGCAAATAAACCTAAGGCATTTCTAATGTTGTAGCTGTAACATTGTGTGGTTAGAGGAAGGGCTTGTCTTTAATTAAAATCTAATTAAGTAATGGCCATCGGGGGAGAGCATTGTGGAGTAGTCTCCTTAAATCTCTGCAAACCATTGCTCTAACAAATAGGAGTAGAAAGGTCTTTGTAACAAAATCAGTTGTTTATAAGAAGCAAAATTGTGCCTTAAAGGACTGAAATTGTGCAAGTTCAGCAGATAACGCAACACAAGTACACAGTCACACAGCACGACTCCGATAAGACCCCTGGTCTGTCCCACTGACTGGTCCTTCACACATTACAATCTCCATGGAAACCAGCAGGTTTCCTTAGCAACTGCCTCCTCACAGTCCCTCCTGCAGCATGATGGGAGCGAGGCGATGGGTTGGGTGACAATCTGAGAGAGTAGGCAGGTGTCTGTCTCTGACCTCGTCCAAGGTCAACACTCTCTGTATCATTCTCCATCTCCTGCTCTCCTCCATTCTGTCTTTATCTCTCTCTTTAAGCCCTCATTTTCGTTTCCTGTCTCTCTCTTTATCGCCGTCCTCCACATTCTCTCCATTTTTCTAATGCTATTTAATCACCCTCTGCAGTCATATTTTTCCATTGATTGTGCTTCTATTCATTCTCTTTCATGGTCTGCATGTAGTTCCCTTCCTATATTACATGAATGTGTACATATCAGACAAATGCAAATGCATTTCTATCACATGCATTGTTGTTGTAGTTGTTAAATCATCTATAGCTAGCACAAACGAGTTTAAAGACAAATAATGCACCGTTTCTAATCAACAACACAATAGGGGAAATGACAATCAATGTTAAGTGTAAGTTTTAAGTAAGTCCAAGTCAATTTCCTGTCACGGCTATCAACCCACTCACTGTACACCTGAATCTTCCTGAATTTTCCCTCAGGGATCAATACACAATGTCTATCTATCTCACACAGTCGAGCTGTGAGTTTATATAAAGCTTCATTTACAAAATCCTCTTTCCTGTGCAAGTGCATATTACATACTGTACCAAGGCTCTGTTTGTACTGTGCTGAGTCATTATTAAAACATTCACAGAGTGCCAACTGTTTTTAGCATGCATCCTCTGGAGGACCAAGATGATACCAGATCATGTGGAAAAGAAAATCAGACCAAATTAATACAAATATGTGTTACTAGGGGAGTCTGATAGTATCTGTTGCCCTTATTTACCAAGACTGAGTTTGATGGTTGAGTTTGATAAGGTGGGCACAAAAAATGGCAACAGCATATTCATTTACATTTGCATATTTGAAGGTAAATGTATTGTGGTTGTGCCAATGTTTATACAAGACACTGAATTAATTAATAAACCATTTTAAGATAGTAAAAAATGCTGTGCTTCTGCATTTTAATGGGCTAATGTCTACAGGTCAATATATGTGACCCTGGACCACAATACCAGTCTTAGCACAGGTATATTTGTAGCAATACTCAAAATACGTTGTATGTGTTAAAATGATCGATTTTTCTTTTTTGCCAAAAATTATTAGGATATTAAGTAAAGATCATGCTCCATGAAGATATTTTGTAAATTTCCTAGCATAAATATATCAAAACTTAATTTTTGATTTGTATTGTAAGAACTTAATTTGGACAACTATATAGGCGATTTTCTCAATATTTTGATTTTTTTTTTTTTGCACCCTCAGATTCCAGATTTTCAAATAGTTATGTCTCAGCCAAATAGTGTCACATCCTAACACACCATCAAACATCAATGGAAAGCATATTTATCCAGCTTTCAGATGATGTATAAATCTCGAAAAATCTAAAAATTGATGCTAATGACTGGTTTTGTGGTCCAGGGTCACATATTTGTCACTTAACAATTAACCAGAGAAAGCATCCTAGACTAAGATGTTGAAATTTTAGAGAGTCACTGTTTGTGTCCAAGTGTTTTTAATTGCATCTGACAACAACAAACCTTAAGTTTAGCCCATGATCAACTTAAGGTTTCTTGACACCAGATAGAATTAGAAACTTTGGTACACAAACAGTGGCTTTGCCACATTTCTATATAATCAATATCCATATCAAAACTCCCAACAGTACACAAGTCTTGGATGAAGGAACTATGCAGAAAAAAGCTGGTCCAACGCTACAAAATATTGACTAGATGAAGCCAGTTCCCAGGTCAGCCTGGGACACAGCAATGGAGAGAAGGCTTGAGGGAAGCATAGAGGAAGTGTTAGGAATGGGGTTGAGGCATCCTGAGACATAAGCCCACTGTACAGATTCTGTGCATTTCTAGGCACGGAAACAACGTAAGCTAAGAGCTACGGCGGCAGCCATTTTCTCCCTGCCTCTCAAAGTGACACTGAATAAGTGCAGAAGTTCAGACTGATACAAATTTGGATATACTTAACATGCAACGAACACCAGTCTTATCACATGTAGTCTAGAAGCATTACAGTGCAGTCGCCTCAGCAACTTTTCTTTTTACCCTGTCCAAGTTGCATCTCCATATTTCTCACTCTGCTGAACAAACAGCCTTGCCTCTTACTGGGACCAACTATTTGCAACAGATATTCAGATATTTGAGTTTTTCTGTTCATGCTGGCCCTACCTGGTCCCACCAGCCAATCAGCCAGGGTTTGGAGCAGGTCTCACAGAATAGATCCATGAAGGGGGTCCTACGCTCGGCCTGACCACCCCCATCCAGCACCCCATCTGCAGCTGCCCCGAGCTCCAGCTCTGACCCTCCTCTCCCCTGCAGGGGGCTGTAGCTGGAGGAGTGGGCCAGCCGGTAGCCTCCGGGCACAGGTGAGGGGCAAGAAGAGGGCGGCGGGTCAATGGCCTCCACTACGCCCATGCTGAGGGTGACGGACGGCGTGGACCGTTGGCAAAGGCAAGAGGCGCGGAAGTGCACAGGGGCCGAAGCGCGACGGGCGCCCCAGCGGCATGTGGGCGTGGTCAAGGTGTGGGCAGAGAGGCCGCAGCCCAGCAGGCCGGGACGCTCCAGAGTGACGGCTGCCCCCAAGAGGCGGGGGGCGAGCAGGAGTGAAAGTCCAGCGGCGAGCGCTCGCTAACGCTGTCTCTCTACATGCAGCAAGCGGTACGAGAACCAGGCCCTACTGAAAACCACCAAGCAGGCTCCACGGCGATCTGCAGGCGAGTGTCCCCTGTGAACGGCCCGCCAGGAGCCGCCCAGATCCACAGGCCAAAGGGACTACATCTCATCCCAGCAGCTGAGCAGAGCTGACCCCGATCCAGACAGAGGGGGGGAAAGCGGCGAGGGGTGGAACGGACAAAGATGGAGAGTCAAAGAGACGGGACCGTCTGAAGGACACAGAGAGGATGCGGTGGAAAGGGGGACAGAGGAATTACAGAAGAAAGATGAGCAAATAGCTAACAGAGACTGACTGAGCGATGACAGGAGGAGGAAGGAAAACAACAACAACACAGGTAAAAGCAAGAGGAAACGGCTGAAAGGAGACAGAGAGGACGACGGAAACAAGGAGACACGGAAACGGCAGAAGAGATGGGGCCTTTAGTCAAGAGTCAAACTACAAAAGAGCGGTGGTCTGGAAAAACATCCTTTCTCGCTCTCCCTGCATCGACACCCCTCCCCCACCGCAGAGCTCCAGGACCCGGGCCCAGCGTTCCCAGCGAGTTGTGTTCAGAGCGCACAGTCCATGGAGCACAATACCAGTCCTGTCAGCACAACGCAGCTCTCTTCAGCAGCCCCGCTGTTTAATCCACACGCCGCGTCTGACTCGCCGATGCAGCTCAGCCGATGCTCTGCCTCTCGCTCTGTTTCCCTGGATGCTGTAGACAGATCTCGCAAGCTAATCAGCCGCTGTGGCAGGAGGCGCGTGCTTGGGTGTGTGTGCTAGTGGCGTGTGTGCGTGTACACGCATCCTGAGAGCGCATGTGCGGCAGACGGCATGTAAGAGTGTGGAAAAATGGAGAAACGTCTGTATGTGTATCTGCGTGTGAGTGTGAGAGAGGGATGTATTTAATAGTCTGACAAAAAGGAGGGGAGGGAATCTAGGCTTTAGTGTTTGGGTGTGAATTTGTGTTATCTGCTTCAAAGCTCTGCCTTAATCACCCAAAAGATGTTCCATTCACACACAGTGCTGCTTACATCTTAAAGTGACATCTTATCAGGCACACAGCAAAACACCAGTATTATGGTGCATGGACACAACCATACAAAAACTGCACATCCAAAGTCTGCATGGTACTGTCTCTTTAAACAGGCAAGCTATGGAAGAAAGCAACCGATTTTTCATTGGCCAGCATCTAAATCACATGCCTCATGGCCACAGTGAAGAGCCAATAGTTAAACCGGCAGGGTAGACCTTGCTGCAGCTCGATAGCAACGAAGGTTACAGCAGTAACACTGGCATCAGGACCAAACTGCAGCCCCCTCCTCCCTCGCTCATGTCCTCCTTATCCACAAACCCCCTATTTTCTCCCTCTCTCTCCATCTCTCCTGCACTTCTCAAACCGGAGCATCGTGTAAGACTGCCTTGCAGAGTTGCACGCAAAAGCTATTCGCATAAGTGGTTATGGACGGTAATTAAAAATACACAGACGCTCCTGCTCAAGAATCTTTCTCCGCATACATAGATATAGTCCTTCATGCATGTAATCTACAGAATGGCAGATTTTGAAACCTCTTCTGGGTGAAATCTAATTTGCCATTTTTAATTTTTTTGTAAAATGTAAGGGATGGAAATTACAAACAATTAAATGAGAATAAGAAGTTTCTAGTGAGACCTTGATTAGCTGGTTTAGGTGTGTTCAGTTAGGTTTGGAGCTAAACTCTGCAGGACACTGGCCCTCAAGAACAGGTTTGGACACCCCTGTTTGACAGAAACCAAACTAGGCAAATGACTGAAGAAACACCTTGTTGGAGGCCATTTCGCTGACAGAGCGGTGGGTCTGAATGGTCTCCAGCTGGTCCAAACACCAGTCAAGTTCCTCCAGAGTCTCTCGGGCCAGTTGCTGGTATGTCTCATCTGCACAGGACATAAGACACAGCAATCAGCAGCACATCAAAACATTGCTGTCATAGTCATATGCATTTAACACTCGCTGTGGGACACAGCGAGAACTTCGTTTGTGAACAGTGGGGATGTTGTTTCCTGACAGGAGGAAGTAAAGAACTGTCTGAGTGATGTCTTCATAGAAAAAACTTCCAAGCATGAATATTTCAAGAACTTCATATGGAGAGATCAAATGCCTCATAAATAATGGATCTTTTCCCTCGTAAAAATGAATGATCATATTTCTTCAAACCAGAAGAAAAAGAGAATTACAGGAATAAGTCTATGAATGTTAAATTGCAAAAATCATAAGATATAAACTGGTTTATAAACTTATAAATATATTGAAGGACCTCAGTGAATACTTTTAGGATGAATTAGAACAAGTCAGGTTCATCAGAGTCTGACCTCACTGACCTCGGTTCACATGCAAACCAAGTGTTTGCACCTACGTCACAGTTTGGCCAGTTACCTGGATGCGTGGCCATATTGGAGATACTCGGATGTAAGCAACAGCATGGACTGCACAGTTAATGTACTGCTGAAGATGTTCTACTAATTTATGATGTCTAAACCACGGGGAAAAAAAAACAAAAACTTGTGGAAGCTGCTAAATCATATAGAAGGAAAGGGCATAATATTTTTGTAATAATAGTACTGTTAATTTCGTTAATGAAAACTATGACAAAAAATGTTTATTGACAAGCTTTTTTCCCATGACTAAGACAAGATGAAGACAAGATGACAATAAGGTCAATAAATGATAACTATGGCTATATCAACAAGCAATTTCATTGATGAAAAAGACAAGACTAAAATGTATTCAAAAAAATCAAACCTTTTTTATTTTCATCAAAAAAAGAGAAAATGTTACTGCGGACTGCTTTACACGCCTCTACTACGCAAGCTTTCGTGTGTGCGGTTGCCAGATATTAAGAGTTCAAATCCCTGAATAAGAGCTTCGGTGTTACAAGGATACATTTCGTTCCCGGTGCTTTGCTTATTTTAAGCAATCTGGCAACCATACGCACATACTCGCTCCTCATTGCGGACGTGCCGTTAACAATGATCTGAAAATACTGACAAACAACTGGAGTTTAGCAATCTAAATGAAAGCGTCATTCAGCCAGTCTGTGTTCTGTCATGAGATCTCGACTACATTGTTTGCAATTGTGGTGGCTCAATAAATCCACTTACTCAACCACTGTTGTTTTACTAGATGCTATTCCAATTTGGAATTAGTGAAATTTCTATTAGGAATTTCACTGTTATAATATTTTTCTTTTGTTTTGTAGACAGTGAGAGTGCATACGTCTGGCATTATTTTATATTGGCCTTTTAAAAAGCCTATAATAAATCAGTACACCTGATGAGGTCAAATAAACCATGTGTATGAGTCCATATTCTATTGCGTTGCACTTACCAGGGAAAGTGCAATACCTGAAATGCAAAAGTATAATCATTTATGATTATTTTGAGCAAAAATAATTTTTATCAGTTTAACCATGACGAAAGATTTAATTGACTACAACCTGACTTAAATTCTCATACGTTTTGCTGACTTTAACCTGACTAAACAAAAACACCCCAAGATTGACTAAATATGATAACTAAAATGAACATTTGAGTAAGACTAAGACTAAATTAAAAATGCCTGCCAAAATTAATACTGCTGTACGGTTAATTAATAATAATCGTATTGCTAAAATGTCTTTCATTGACTAAAACTAGACTAAAATATTGAGACTTTTAATCGACTAAAACTTGACTAAAACTAAATAGGATAAGGTTGACTAAATATGATAAAAACAAACAAGAACATTTAACAGGGGACTAAGACAAAGACTAAAGTTGAAAATAGCTGAGGAAATTAACACTAGTTAATAGGTGGTAAAGATGTGTACTAGCTGGCTCCTTTGTCATGAACTGCTGACCTGACAATTATTCGTTCTATTTCTTATCCTGACATAGTGAACTACTTAGTTTTTTCGCCAAACCCATGTACGAGTTTCACTCAGCTTAATGGCATTGTTTACATTCAGTGCTGCCAATATGGCCAATTTCCGGACTGATGACGTGTCGTGAAAACAACCTGGCAGCACAAGAAAACATGTTTACAGAAAAAAACAGGTTATTCCCTGTTATTGACATCAAGTGTATCTCTGACTGAGTATTCCATTTATTATGTGAGTTATTGCATAATGCAAAATTGAATATTGCAGAATGTGAGCTGGAAATTTCTACAGACTCCTCTATTCACCTCTCGTGCAGTTTCTACAGATACAGCATTTTGACTATGCCACTTCTAATTAGGTTGCATAAGATATGAGACCTCATTTCATAATTTCTTGGGTCAAAAAAGAGTCAAAGTGTACAATATGTTTTCTGTGACCACACACACTCGGCTTATGAAGCATAAACAAGTTAAGGGCATGCATGTAAATGTTCACCCAAAATTGAAAGTTCTTACATTAATTACTCATTTACTGTTATTCCAAATGTGCAAGACCATTGTATGTCTTCGGAACACAAATTAAGATATTTTTGATGAAATCCGACAGCTTTCTGACCCTGCATAGACAGCAACACAACTACCACGTTCTAGGCCCAGAAAGGAAGTAAGAACATGGTTAAAATAGTCCATGTGACATCAGTGGTTCAGCCTTAATTTTATGAAGCTACGAGAATACGTTTGTGCTCAAAGAAAACAAGAAATAACAACTTACGTTCACAAGAGTACCACGACACATGCGTGTGGTGATGAACGAAGATCTTACGGGTTTGGAACAACATGATGGTGAGTAATTAATAACAGAATTTTCATTTTTGGGTGAACTATTCCTTCAAAGTGATATCTTAAGATAAATATTTTTATATACACTGCCCTCCAAAAGTTTGGAAACACCCTAGAAAAGTGGGGTTTTGGACAATATTGGCATGAATCCTTTTTAATTTGTGATAATTTTGCACTGATAAGGGACAACACATACATATTTTATTGCATAAGAAAAAAACTTAAATTTTCAATTCATCAAAATATCCACCATTAGCAGCTATTACAGCTCTGCATAATCTGGGCCTAAATTCATTGTATTCTAAACTTAATTGGCAATCAGTTGTTGAAGCTATTAAGGTGTGCTGACCCAAAAATCTTTTATAAACCTGGGCCAAGTTTAAAGCAGTAACCAGGCATCACAGCTGGCAAAGGGGCATGTCTAACTCTGACATATATGTATTGCCATTATTATGTAAACAAAATGAAAATTATTATTGCTGGACTTCAATGATAATGTCAAGTTACTTTAATGTATTTGCACCACAAAATGATAAGGATTTATGCTGATATCGTCCAAAACCACACTTTGCTAGGGGTGTTTCCAAACCTTTGGAGGGCAGTGTATATAATTATATAACTACTTCTTGTATCATAAGTAATTTATTTTGAAAAGTTCAACATGTGGAGCACCTTCACTGTTGATATGCTTTAGAGCTCCTCATATAAACTAGCGTCTGAGGGCTGTTATTTGGCTAGTTAAAGCATCTGGTTAGGTTCCAGACCTGTTTCCCATATGGCTCCACTATTTCTGATGCTGTAATGCATTTTACTGGCAACAGTGCCTACAAGAGGAAGTGTATGCGTAATGTGAGAGACACTGTGTGGGAGAGTGCTAGTGTGGGAGATAGAAAGCTCACCAGTGACTAAGTTACAGTACAGTAAACATACCTGAGAGCGTTGCTGGGGGAACCGTGGGTTGGCTGGTCACTGGTGACCTCCTGTGGACAAAAAGACAATTACACCAGTGATAGTGGTGGAGGATGCCCTCTGCTGGCATAAATCCAGTTAGCAATGCTCACTGAGAAGAGGGCTGCACTTGTTATAAACTGAGCAGTTTGAATATAAAACTATTATTAAAAATATTATTTTTAAAATGTATATTATATAAATATTATAGTATAAAAAATATATATATAGTATAAGAACTATGCATTTATATCATTAAATTTTATATGTAAAAAAATCACATTAAAAAAATCCCTAATATAAAATCTTATTTTTATGTTAAAATTAAGAATTAGTCTGTATAAACATGCTTTATTTTGTTCATTATTCATCATGAATAAAATACAGAAATGCTTTATTGGAAAAGACACTGGTGGCCATAAGGGGGCAGAGCAGAAATAAAGAAACTGTTGCATCAAAGCTAGAACAGCAGAACTGACTTGTTGGTGGGAGTCGTGACGTTGGCGAGAATTGTGAAGTTGCTTCTGACAGTTCGTAGACTAGCCAACACCTGTGTCGAAGAGGAGGAGGAAAAGAGTGAGAGAGAGCAGGTGAACAGCAGGATATCACTCAACTCCACCTCAGCAAGTCATGACAAGCAATTAGCACTCATTATATACTGTTTGCCAGACACAACAGTGGGCCTTACCTGAGCAAAAGGGGTGACTATGAGATCTTCAGCATGGCTGCAGAGAGGAAAGAGCAGTTCCAGTAAGAAAAAAATACTATACATTTGTTTACAAATGGTCTTGAGGAAAGGTGTGAGGAAATACATTCAACCCAACATCAAAACATGCAGTTTTTTAAGGCCATAATCCAAGCGGCAGTCACAGTGGTCACCACTGCATGCTGGGAGCGTGAGCATTTCTAAGGGTGTAACAGTATTATAGTGAGACGGGTAAAGAGGGATTTAGTTGATGTGCTTAATGCTGCATGGTGATTCTAGGATAAAAGAACTTCCTCTGAGGCCTTTTAGCAATGAAAAGTGGAGACAGTAAACAGTGAAACCGCACTGTGTGTTGAGGGAGACGGCTTACCCCTCGCTGTTGATGGAGGAGTTTCGTGACATGGTCTTGGGGGACATGTCGTAGTCGGAGTCGGAGCGGTAGAGGAAAGATTCCCTTCTCTGACTCTGAGGGAAGGAGGGATGGAGCACCAGCCCAGGACTCGCCTGCGAATCCATAGGGCTGCGGCCAGGAGAGGGCCCATTCTCCCCATCATAGCTGGAGAGAGAGAGAGAGAAACCAAAACGACAGGGGGGAAAGTAAAAATGCATGTCTTGTCATTTAGTTCGAACAACGCTTTGCCAGTGGCGGCATTAGATTCCCAGTCTCTGGCCAACACGGCACAAATAGAGATGTGAAACACAAACAATCGTGATTGCCTCTTACTCTAGAGACAGCAAACGCTCTCTGAATGTATAAAGAGCTGATGAAGACTGTGTCACCCTGAACAGCCATTAAAGGAAATCACCAGCCTAATCAGAGAAGAATCCTCAGCTGCCACTTCATAATTTATATGCTACAAGCACTTTGTGGCTTAAAGGAATAGTTCACGCAAAAATGAAAAATCTGTTATTATCTGCTTACCCACGTCACCGAACCCATCAGCATATCCTTTTTTTTTTGTTTTTTTTTTTATAAAAAAAGTAGAGCATGGCACTAACAACGCCCAAGATGTGAACCTGTGTTTGATTCCGAGAGCTCCCAGAGACAACTTATAAAAATATATACTTTAAATGAAATGTAAGTCAGTTTGGATAAAACTGTTTGCAGAATCCCCAAATATAAGTTGGTCTTCGCATGTACTGTAACCAAATGTAATGCCTGCAAAATAGAGACCTGAGAGCTCCCATGGAACATTTTCTATTCTTAAAGAGGTCATGAACTGTGAAATCAAAACTCCTTTGATCTTTTGACATATAAGAGATCACTGTACTATAAAAACATCCTGTAAGTTTCAGAACTCAAAACTTTCTTGTTAGTCTAAAAATAGCTAATGTTGAAGCCGATCTGCCAAAACGTCAGGTTGTGAAATGTGCCACTTTATGATGTACTAAAGTATGTGTGGCTAAACACCGCCTCTGCAAAAGACGATCAACGCCTGCTTCTACATCACTGCCTGTTTAGCCCCGCCCACCGATTTGCACATGTACAGTACACGCAGATCTACAGTACACAGAAATCAAACAATAAAGATGGCTCTGAAGACAACAAGATGCTGTTCAGTGCCTTTCAGTTTCAAGTCCTTCCTTCTGATCCTAACATTAGGACAGTGTGGATGAACTTTATTTTTAATGAAGTTTCAGACCACATCAGTAAGAACTTGGTCCTTTGCTTACTTCATTTTACCACAAATTCATTTACAGACAAGGCACAATTCGACGCAGGATTTTCAGGAAGATTGAAACTAAAATACGACTCTGTGCCAAATATATTGGATCCGACAATAACGTCGCACCACGTAAGTGTGCGTAACTGTTTTTATTAAGTGGTCACTATTGCTTTATCTGTTATTACAGATCATTTCACATATACTATTTATGTGTCCATCTATGAAGGATGTAGGCTGTCAAACGTACACAACTGTTGGTCAATCATAGCAGTGGCTGTTTACTTCCAAGCAGTGTTGCCAAGAATTGGGCTACGTTAAAACTGTTGCCATGTGATGTTTTTCATGTCTGCGGGTTAAAGCAACCTCAAAAAAACGTGATATTTAGCCCCTGGAATGCAAATTTTAGCAGGGGACCCCCTCCAAAACATGATTGGGCTAGTTTTGAGTAGTAATTTGGTGGGTTTTGAAAACCTGGCAACTCTGCTTCCAAGTGTACAATTTGCCACGTCTATTCAAACAGAGCGTTGTGATGAGGGGGTCAAAACAGGACAGAAAACAGCTTATTTCTTCTAAATTATGTTTTTTTTAATTGTCAAAATCTCAATAACATTATAAGTACACCTCAGAGAACAGTACAACATAATAAAAAAGGCAGTTCATGACCACTTTATTACTTCAGAAAACATGGAATATGGTGATGTGGGCTTCTTTTATGTTGTCCTTTTTTGGCCCCTTCATATTTCATAGAAAAAAAAAACCCATAAAGGTTTGGAACCACATGTGGGGGAGTTAATAACGGCATAATTTTAATTTTGGGCAAACTACTGCTTTAAGCTTTGCACTAAACACAGACATCTGTGGAAGGACTAATCCACTCAGTTTTAGCATTAAACATGTGACTAGTGGAAAAGTACCGGATACAGTGTCTGACCCCATCTGGGGTTATAATAGACGTACTGTATTTGTTCAGTTATCGTGGCTCTGTGATAATGAGTGAAGACTAGTCATCCGGAGAGCCTAATGACTGCAGAGCTGAAAGTGAGTATGAAACCTATTGCAGGTCATTCACCTGTAGTAAACAAGGCATATCATGCCACCAAATCTAAATGCAAAAGCTGGAAATGTTGGAAACAGTACAACAGCTCATCTTCAAACCATTTGGTTAGTATCATCTGATGCTCATGCATCTGAAAAAGCAGATGTTCATGGAGCTCAAATTGGGGTCGGGGGTCATGGGCACGAAGCAGAAGAGAGAAGAGGGGACTCTCGCATGATTCCCAATTCCTCAGCTCTGGTTCCAGCCTCCTCTGAGTCATGCTGGGAATTATGGGTACCAACACCAGTGAAAACCTCAAACCAAAGCCTACACTTCAGAAGTGAAGCGTCAGAACTAGACGCCTGCCAAGACTTCAGTCTCTCTCTCGCGCTGTCAGTCACTCTTCCTCCCCCTCACTCCCTCGCTTCTCACAGACAAAATACTAAAACCCCTCTTCCCACACGCAGTGTATGAGGCATCTGAGCTCGTCTCCTGCCCCTAACTGCAGAACTGAAGGTACTTTTAGCCTGTGGCTATGGAAAGCTCCCGTTTCTGTGCCGGATCCGGACTACGCCTAGGTTCAAGTCTGTATTTTCACCGCTTGTTTACATTTTCTACAGCACTTGAAACGTGCCTGTGCTGGTTCTTTCTAGCAGCTGCCGTCCCCTCTCTCTCTGGAGATCCTGAGTGATGCGAATACACAGTAAACAGGCCATGCCTGTCCTCTCTACATGCCCCTTGAGACAAACACCGCCTCAGGCTCTTGACCTACACCTCCTCTTCCCTCTTCTCCCATCACTCTGCCTTCCATCTGAATCCAGTTGTTCCTTATCTCGCAGCTCACAGAATTCCTCTCGCAGCGATGGAAAAGACCGAGCGACATGAGCGACAGAAGATGGAGTGCACAAGTGCTTTAGAAAAGCGTGAGGAGAGCAAAAAACATGAAGGAGGAGAGGAAGAGTAAGGGGGAGGGGGTGACTCATGGCCTATCTAAATATTTACATGCCCTAGGTGCATCTACGGCTTCTTCCAAAACCATTTTATTTTCCCAGCAACAACTGCAACAGCAATTACACATGACAACACACAGTTGACCTTAAAGAGTCAGCTTACCACTTCTTGTCACTATCTGCATAACTACAGCAGTCAGGCTCTACTGCGCAGCTTTCTGTAAACCCATTTCCTATTTTTATGAAGAACAAGCTTTTTTTTCAGCATTAACACGGTGCCTTTCGCTTAGAGTGTGTTGCTTTCCTTGCACTGTATTCATGCCTGTAGAGGTAGCGCGCGCGCGCGCGTGTGTGTGTGCGTGAGGGAGAGTGAATGTGTGGGCGCACACGAATGCTCCTGCTTTTCTGTCTGTGCTTCACTTTAATGCCTCCTGTAGTCATGTGACATTTGTGCTGCTCGGAGACTATCCACAAAGGAGCGAACAATAAGAAATGAGAAGCCTTGTCAACCAGTTTCCCCCTCTCCTCCCCTTTCTTGTGTTGCGAATCGAGCCCCTCTCTTTCTCTTTCACCCGCATTCTGCCTCCTTCTCTCCTTCTCTGGCTTTTTACCAGTCTCTGTCTTCTGTCTCTCAAAGATCTCTGCCTTTCGCTGCCTCCTTCTCTGTAATTTGTGTCTATGGCTGTGACTCAGCCCAGAATAAAAAGCAAGCAGAATGCATGCTGGGATATTGGAGTTCTCATTTGTTTATAAGGCTCAAGAGACACGCTCGCTATACCCTCATAGACACACAATCAAAGGGCATTTTTGTGTGTGTGTGCACTAACTCTTGGAAATTCAAAAGTGAGTTTCAAGAATTGAAGGAATACAATATTTTCAGTTTTAGGAATTATTATACAGTTGAAGTCAAAAGTTTACATACGCCTTGCAGAATTTGCAAAATGTTCACAATTTTACCAAAATGAGAGGGATCGTACAAAATGCACGTATTTTTTATTTAGTACTGACCTGAATAAGATATTTCACATAAAAGACGTTTACATAGAGTCCACAAGAGAAAATAATAGATGAATTAAAAAATGACCCCGTTCAAAAGTTTACATACGCTGATTCTCAATATTGTGTTGTTAACTGAATGATCCACAGGTGTTTTTTTTTTGTTTGTTTATTTAGTGATAGTTGTTCATGAGTCCCTTGTTTGTCCTTAACAGTTCTTTAGAAAAATCCTTCAGGTCCCACAAATTCTTTGGATTTTCAGCTTTTTTGTGCATTTGAACCCTTTACAACAATGATTGTATGATTTTGAGATCCATTTTTTCACACTAAGGACAACTGAGGGACTCATATGTAACTATTACAGAAGGTTCAAATGACAAAAAACTTTTTGAATTTGAAGTTCAGGGTAAATGTAACTTATTTTGTCTTTGGGGAACATATAAGTATCTTCTGTAGCTTCTGAAGGTCAGTACTAAATGAAAAAAAAAAGAAAGATATTTAGGCAAAATAAGAAAAATGTACACATCTTCATTCTGTTCAAAAGTTTTCACCCCCAGCTCTTAATGCATTGTGTTTCCTTCCAGAGTATCAGTGAGAGTTTAAAGCTTCTGTAATAGTTGCATATGAGTCCCTCAGTTGTCCTCAGTGTAAAAAGATGGATCTCAAAATCATACAGTCATTGTTGGAAAGTGGGCAGTTTAACTGTTCAGGACAAACAAGGCACTCATGAACAACTGTCACTAAACAAACAAACAAAAAAAAAAACAGACAGGTGTTGATCATTCAGGTAACAACACAGCGTTAAGAATGTAAACTTTTGAACAGGGTCATTTTTGTAAATTCAACTTGGTAAAATAATTAATTAAATAAATTCTGCAGATTCTGCAAGGTGTGTAAAGTTTTGACTTCAACTGTAAATAGCACTGACATCAAGATACACCTGTATGTGTGAAAATAGTGTTAATAATCATAAAATGATTGTGGAAGAAGAAGCAATTATCTTGCTTCAGTAATCAATAAGGGTGGAAAAATGCATTAAGCTTTCATCATAGATAATGTACTCGCAAAATACACACACAACGCACACGCCGTGAGTGCAGGATATGCCATTGGCAGCGCTTGCTTTCATTCTGTGATAACAGAACCCCCGGAGAGTAGCACTCTGGACAATGACATGATGATCATAGGGGGCACAGAGGAAAGGATTTGTGCCAGCTGGGTGAGTTTCTTATAAAAGATAACACATTAGCATCAGCACATCCCTGTGTCTCTGAAAACAGACCCTAGCAAATTGATTGGGCTGTTTCTGTATCTTCTACTCCTTGCTAAATGACCTTGGAGTGACTGTAAAAAGCTGCAACCTTACAATAATTCCAGAAGACAAGAAAAGCAATTACTGCTTTCAAATACAAAGGTGCTCAAACTGAAGTCTAAAAATATTAGAAATGGTTATACGGTGAAAGTCCTGAGGGAGGAATTTAAATTCATAATAGCTCACACATGTGCCCCCTGAAGGCTTCACACAATGAGAACGTCTTCCTAGCGTCCAAGAGGCTGCCTGAATGTGACAGCACAATTAAAGCCATTTGATAAATGTTGTACCGTCCTCTACACAGTCCAGGACAGCACGAGCCGAGGCATGATTCTTACTTTCAGAGCTTTTCGAGATGGCAGTTTTGAAATTAATTGAATATAAATCTAGGCCTATGAGTAATAGAGCGTGTAATGCTCTAAAAGAAGTAGCTTTGAGTCACACGGATTTGGACTCGCCAAATAAACGCATGCACTAAAACTACCCCCATTTTTTCCCTCCAAGATCACAATCACCATGTAATCCCAAATTTATACTGTAGGTGGTCCATCGACCCCTCATCTGAAGAGCTTGCCTCTGTTGCATTTACTCCCATTTGCCACTACAAAGTGTTCCGGTAACTCATTCCAGAATGTTCTCACTTACAGAGCAATAATAAAAGAATTTGATTATGTTCCATTAATACTCTGGATTTTAAAAGGCTTTGAAGTTTGAGTCAAGAAGCTGATTGAATTAATTAAAACTTGCTGTACAGTATGCAAGGCATGGAGGATTTACAGGCTCACTCCTTCCAATGACCCTCTTATTGATTCCTTGCTACCAGTAAACACAAAACCTGGGCCTTGGAGACTCTCGAGCTCCCTGAGCGCACGGCTGCAGTCCATCAGTGAATTCTTTAAGTGGGAAGAGCAATTTAAAAAAAACCCTTCATTCTCTCCCTTTCAGTTAATGATTAACGCCTCCTCCGACCCCCAACCACCACCGCCCGCTCGCCCGCTCCCAGCACGGCAGCCTGAATGGAGAGTGACAGTTATTTCCTGCCTCCACTTTCTCCGCTGCCAAGCACAGATGCTTGTTGCTTGTGCACCAAGTGCACACCAACGCCCCCGATGACTGCCTCCCCCTCTCCTCACCCAGGCATTTAGCACCTGGTTGATTGCAGCATGCAGGGAGGGGGCCAGAGGAGAGGGTAGATGTTGGGGAGTGAGGGGCAATCATAAAATCAGTGGCGACTGTATATGATGCTGTCACATCGCTGCCTCTTTAATCAGCAGCTTATACCATGTGATAGAGCTTTTATTGTGGCGCTCTGTCCCTTTGGCAGTGCATTACAGCGAACTGTGTCTCATCAGTCCCCGCTCTGACTCACAGAGATATTTAAGGGAGCGTGTGGAACACTCTCTTCCAGCAGCTAGAGTCCTGGTGAAACCTGCAAGGCTCCTGATGTTCCCGTACACGCTGGTGCTCAGCCTCTTCCCTCGAGATAGGCGAGTGACCGGCTCCCAGAGGGCAGGTAAGCGTAGAAGCTGAAAGCCGGCTGTGATCTGCACCGGAGGCTGTGCCCTGTGTCACAGTCCCTCAGAAAGAGGCCGGCCGGCCATGCTGCGCTTTCTGGCGTGAAGTCATCTTGCCGGACACCGTGCTCCAGTCAGATAAGAGAGCTGGGGATTACAGCAGATTATCTGACAGACAGGATCAGAAGCACCCCATTGAAAGTGTCCCAACAGTGAGAGCTCTACCATTACAGACAAGCCAGGCATCTGCCCTCAGGAAGAGGCTTTAAAGCCTTGATACCATTGATTCAACTGTACAGTCATTTCTCTGAGAGCCATTGAGAAGATTGCTTTTACTATCTATATAATGGCTGGATGCATTTCCAAATTCCACATAAGCCTCGGCTTTGCGCACCGAGAGTGACTCTTCTGTGGTGTGTGATGTCGGAGTCCTGTACAGACTTGATAGGCTGCCACAAAACTTGTTTTACTACCATCCTGCTTCCTGTCTGTTTACGGTATGTCGGAGTAACACTGCATCAGTCATTTGTTCTTTTGCCTGATATCTCTTTTTCACAAGTCCTTGTGGGATACCTTTCAGTTCTTATTATCTAAATGATATTAGCACACTACTGACTTCAAGAACAGTTCTCCGTCTTGGCTATAAATACACCCCAGAAAATTTTGTCAGCATTTACATCAGCATGTCAACCAGTTTGACTTTCTTCACTGAAAACAATAAAAAGACTTTTAAAAGACTGAGAATTTCAAGCTTTAAAAAGGACACAAAAACAAAGTATCATACTACCGGTCCACTTTTTTAGTTCACTTTCAGAATAAACATTTGATGATAATTTACTCACTCCAAAGTCATCCAAGATGTTCATGTCTTTCTTTCTTCAGTCAAAAAAAAAAAAAAAAAAAAAATTAAGGTTTCTGAAGTAAACCTTTTCTCCATATAGTGGACTTCAATGGTGGCCAATGCGTTGAAAGTCCAAATTGCAGTTTCAGTGCTGCTTCAAAGGGCTCTACATGATCTCAGCCGAGGAATAAGGATCTTATCTAGCAAAACCATTGGTCATTTTCTAAAAATGTTTTAAAAAATTCTATACTTTTTAACCACAAATACTCGTTTTGCACTAGTTCGACTTCACACATTTTAGTAGTCATGTTGGAAAGGTCACGCTTGATGTAGACGGAAGTACCAACCCAAGCGAACGTGCAAAAAAAGTCAAACGAAGGTAAAACGGACAGTCCATGTTGGGCGATTTTGAAGCTGGAGGAGAAAAGAGAAAGTTGAAGGAGTTTTTCACCCTTCCCTACCTTTTTGAACCGGAATACACAAGTGAAGAACAAAAACACGTGACCTTTCAGCACATAGCACATTGAGTTGTAGACGTGCATCATGCACTGTGTTTAAAAAGTATATACGTTTATGTTTTTTTATAAAATGATTAATTGTTTTGCTAGATAAGACCCTTATTCTTTGGCTGGGATTGTGTACAGCCCTTTGAAGCTGTGTTGAAACTGCTTGTTGGACTTTAATCCTGGAATATTTTCCTCAAAAACCTTTATGTCTTTTTGACTGAAGAAAGAAAGACATGAACATTTTGGATGACATGGGGGTGAGTAAATTATCTGGAAATTTTTATTTTGGAAGTGAACTAATCCTTGAAGTCATATGATAGCTTTGTTTGAAAAATGGAACAAAATTGAAGTTGTAATTCGAGTCTGACAATTTTTTCATAAATTATTTGTCAATAACAATGTCAATTTCAGTCTGTTCCTCACACAACTTCTCATGACTTTTATCTTTTTAAAATTTCCTTCACCGTTTATTGTAATTGAATGAAAAAATTCAACAAGTATCACAATTTCATCTTTAGTATTTCAGGGAACAAAGAAAGCCATACACTGTAAAAAATGACAGCAATTTTAATGGTAAAAGACTGCAAAAATGCAACATTGAAAACCTATTAGTTGGTTAACAGTAATTTCCCCTACTATATACGGTATTGGACATTACATGTAATTTTACAGTAGTATACCATTTTTGGAAGTGGAAAAAAGAACGTATGATGTACAGTGAATATCCGTAAATTGACATTCCCAGAATTCCCTGTGTTACATTTCACATTTGTTTTTTCGTTGAAATAACTGTTTCTTCTTAGTTTTTTCTTATACATTTTGTACATTAGGATTGTTAAATTAATGTTTATTTTTATTGTTAAATATTTATATTTCACCATATTTTTACAGTAAAATTCTGGCAACCCTACCTGCCAGTTTTACTGTAAATTTTACAAACTTTTTCTTACAGTGTACACTGTAAAAATGACCGTGAATTTAATGGTAAAACACTGTAAAAATGCTACAGTAAAAACCCGTTAAATGGTAGATGGTAAATTCCCCTACTATATACGGTGAAAATTTGTATTGAACATTGCATGTAATTTTACGGTAGTACTGTTTTTGGAAGTGAAAAAGAATGTATATTTTACAGTGAATAACCGTAAATTGACATTCCCAGAATTCCCTGTGTTACGTTTCACATTTAATGTTTTTCCGTTGAAATAACTATGTTTCTTCTTTTTTTTTTCTTATCAATTTTGTACATTAGGGCTGTATGTTACATCTAATGTTGTTATTGTTAAATGTTTATATTTCACCATATTTTTACGGTAAAATTCTGGCAACCCCACCTGCCAGTTTTTTACTGTAAATTTTAAGGATTTTTTTCTTACAGTGTACACTAAAAAAAGACTGTGAATTTAACGGTAAAAGACTGTAAAAATGCTACAGTAAAAACACGTTAAATGGTCAACGGTATGTTCCCCTACTATATACGGTGAAAAACTGTATTGGACATTGCATGTCATTTTACGGTAGTACTGTTTTCGGAAGTGAAAAAGAATATAATTTACATAAATAACCGTAAATTGACATTCCCAGAATTCCCTGCATTACATTTTACATTTAATGTTTCTTCTTAGTTTTTTCTTATCAATTTTGTACATTAAAGTTTTATGTTACAACTAATGTTGTTAAATAAACAACATTAGATGTAACATAAGTTTATGTTACATCTAATGTTGTTAAACTGTTTTTGGTAGTTTTCAGTATATTACAATGTACAAAATAGATTTCAGTACTTCAGTAGGTTGGTATAATAACATTACATCAGTTAATGAAATTACGGTATTTAAATGTAAATTTAAATTATACCCGTAAAACCTAAAATGTTGGTACCGTTTTTTTTACAATAAAATTCTGGCAACCACAGCTGCCAGTTTTTTACCGTAAATTTTACAGATTATTATTTTTTTTTACAGTGTACAAGTTTGAATTATTTTTGAATTACACATTTTAGGCGAACTATTCCTTAACATCTTTCAAAATTAATGCCTACAAACATAACCCTTGTTGTGCACAGCATTCATGACTGGGAGGCTGACTGTAATAAATTATTCTATTTGCCACCCCACTGTGCTTTCCTCTCAATCCCATCCTGCAGTGTCACCCAGCTGTGACCTCATAACAGCAAACTTCACCCAGTGAACCCCACTGCCGTGCCACGGTAACCAGCACTTCGAAACATTACTCAGTGGCGATGGCGCTGCCCAAGCCAACCAGCCAACAGCCTGCCAGCTCCCTGCTCATACTCAAATCTGACTAATTCCTACTGAGTACAGCCATTGGCACCCCAAAGGCTCTCTCTCTTCCCCTGCTACGTTTGCTCCTTTCATTCCCTAGTGCGACTCAGCGCACTAACCTTTTATATGGAAATCGTCCCTGTGCATCTAGGGGCCATGAGGAGTAATGGGAAACTATTAAGAATCTGGTTTCCAGCATTCACATCTTTTAACAAGCTTTAGTGAACTGAAATGTCAGGGGGAAGCCCCGAACAAGTGTTTGTTTTAATGAGGGTTGCTTGCGATTAGCATCTGTCTGCTTTCAGCACTCAGCGGCACTTGAGCAATTCCATCCTCACTGGTTTCAGGATAGTGGGATTTACAGCACATCACAGGCTGAATATATAAAGGGACTGGTAGGAAGATACATGAAGGACCGTTTACAGTCAAAACTGTTTCATTCTAAGACTGGAAGAAATGCAAAGTCTCAAGCTTTGTTTACATCTTACGCCAGCGAAAATAGACCCTTAAGTAAGCTGCGATGCTCCATTTCACTGTATGACGACATATTGATTTGTTAATAGCACCAATCGAACATCATTTCCTGGTGTAATGACCAAGAGAAAGAAGTTACCGAGGAAAGGAATTCCATAATCAAGAGAGCAGTGGTCAGTTGGCTGTCTAACAAAGGCCCTTCAGAGACACCATTAGAGACATCGCAACTGAACTGGAAATACAATTAACACACTGATCCATGTAATGAGCCAATCAGGGATATTGACACCGGCTCGGATCCAGTAAAAGCATTCATCCTGTGCTTTTAGACGGCACATAGCGTCTCATGCTGCATACACCAAATCTGTAATGTACAAACCAGCTTCCAGAGCTGCACCCCCGCCCTGATCTCCTAGTGCAGCCCACACAGAGAGGGGTATTTTTAGCGTATCACCCTGTCTCTGAGATGGAAAGCATAACTCCCCCTCTGCAGGCTGGGGCTGCTGGGGCTCTGTTATTTTAATCCAGACTGGAGAGAGAGATACAGAAAAAGAGGGAGGGAGTGAGTCATCAAGAGCTACCTTTGTGTCAGTGTAGAGTTGTCTTCTGCGCCACCATCATCTCTCCATCTCTCTCTGCACCAATCTATCTCTTACATTTCAGACACACATCATTGCTATCTATCTATTTATCTGTCTCTTTTTGTATTATCTAAATATACACTGATCAGCCACGGCTTCAAAACCATTGACAAGTGAAGTGAATAACAATAACAGTGAATAGTCAGCTCTTGAATTTCATGTGTTGGAAGCAGGAAAAATGGGCAAGTGAAAGATCTGAGTGATTGCTAGACAACTGGGTCATCTCCAACAAAGCATCTCCACAATTCTTCTGGGGTGTTCCCGCTATGCAGCGGTTAATACCTACCAAAAGAGGTGCAAGGAAGGACAACTGGTGAGCCAGCATCAGGGTCATAGGTGCCCGAGGCTCAATGATGCATGTGGGAAGTGAAGCCTAGCCTGTCTGGTCCAATCACACAGAAGAGCTACTGTAGCTTAAATTGCTACAAAACGTAATACTGACCATGACAGAAAGGTGTCAGGAAACAGTGCATCACAGTTTACTGCATATGGAGCTATCAAAAAGTGCCTAAAATAGACATGTTAGTGCAGAACTGTACCATTGAGCAATAGAAGAAGGTTGGCTAGTCTGATGAATCACATTTTAGATTAGGTGGATGACGGTGTGTGTCGTTTACCTGGGGAAGAGATGGCAGAAGGATGCGGGCAGAGGCAGTGTTATGCTCCAGGCAATTTTCTGCTAGGAAACCGTGCATCCTGGCATTCAAGTGGATGTTACTTTGATATGTATCACCTACATAAAGATCGTTGCAGACTATGTACACCCCCTCATGACAATGGTGTTCCCTGATGGCCTTTTTCAGCTAGATAATGCACCCTGCCACACTGCAAAAATTGGTTTGAGGAACAGAGAGTTCTAGGTGTTGTCTCAGCCTACAAATTCCCCAGATCTAAATCCGATTGAGCATCTAAAGGACGTCCTAAACCGAATCTGATCAATGGAGGCCTCACCTCGCATATAGGACTTAAAGGGATAGTTCACTCAAAAATAAAAATTCATTCATTAAGTCATTAATTACTCACCCTCATGTAATTGCAAACCCGTAAGACCTTCGTTCATCTTCAAAACACAAATTAAGATATTTTTGATGAAATCTAAAAGCTTTCTGACCCTGCATATGCAGTACTGACACAAAACAGGAAGAAATTGTTGAATAAAGTTGTTATTTTTTTTTCCTTGTTTTCTCATAGCTTCATAAAATAACGGTTGAGCGACTGATGTCATGTGGACTATTTTAAAGGGGTTGCTAAAAAGAACATTATTTTGTGTATTTGATGTAATGCAATGTGTTTACATGGTTTGAGTTTCAAAAAACACATTATTTTCCACATACTGTACATTATTGTTGGTCCTCTCTGCCCCGCCTTTCTAAAACGCGTCAATTTCTACAAAGCTCATCGTTCTGAAAAGCGCGGTGTGCTCTGATTAGCTATTCACTGCGTTGTGATTGGCCGAATACCTCAAGCGTGTGATGGAAACGTTACGCCCCTTACCATGTTGTGATGCCGTGTCCCAGCATGACGAGACAAAAACAATAAAACCCATTATAAATGAGCCATTTGTTGCATCCAGTGAGGACATAATCACTGATTATAATGACACATACTGTCTTTTTACATTGCATTGCGTTGTGTCGTGCCGCGCAAACGTGTGCTTTTGTGATTATAGAAACGTACTCTACACTGCACAAAACTCACGTTTGAATAGCCAGTAGCAAATTCTTTAAATATGAAAACGTACTTACAGGCTGTGAGTCAGAAGCACCAGACTGTCCGTGCAAAATTAAAATTGCCCCACTTTATAGAAACATCCTTTGTGCACTTCCGGCATTGTAGGCTACTCTCCCAGGAAACAGTCCTCTGTAAAATGCGCTGCACACACTCGAATATATGCGTTCTACTGTTCTGGAACAGTGTTGTAAATATAACTATAACCACTGTTGTCTAGGAAAACATCTCAGCATTTTTCTCTATATAGTGGACTTATACAGTGCCCTGAGTTTGAACTTCCAAAATGCAGTTTAAATGTGGCTTCAAACGATCCCAGCAGAGGAAGAAGGGTCTTATCTAGCGAAACGATCGGTTATTTTCATGAAAACATGAAATCGCACCATATGACCCCTTTAACAAGGTCCTTACTACCTTACCGGGCCTTGAATGTGATAGATGCGTTTCTGTCTATGCAGCATCAGAAAGCTCTTGGATTTCATCAAAAATATCTTAAATTATGTTTTGAAGATGAACAAAGGTCTTACGGGTTTGGAATAACCAGAGGGTGAGTAATTAATGACAGAATTTTCATTTTTGGGTAAACTATCGCTTTAAAGAATGTTCTGCTAATGTCTTGAAGCCAGACACCACAGGACATGTGCTTAAGTCTTGAAAAATCCATGCCTTAATGCATCAGAGCTGTTTTGGAAGCATGAGGGGGCAATATTAGGCATATAATGGTTTTAATGTTGTGGCTAATTAGTGTAGATATATGGAGAGATATAAAACTCTATCTATGACAATTGGTTTAAGACTGCACAGGAAGCTCAGCTTCCCCTGAAAAGGCATCACTGATAATACTTATGTAATATAAATGATCTGATGTAAGTAGTATGTATCATATTATTTGATGTATAATATGTAACAGATTATTTATACATTATTATTTATAATTACTGTTCATGCTGATAATGTACTTTAATACACTTTAATGTAAATCAATCCGTGCACAGGATTCCATGAACAGATGGTCCGGAGAAGCCAGGCTTCACTGGGTGTCTATGACAGATACCTCTTACATTGATTTAATGGAGCAAAGGATGCTGTTCATTGGACAAGAGGCTCTAAACACGTCATTTTGGATCCTGCCGTGACACTGTGCTTCTGTGGGAGTTTACGAGAGCATTATAAGCACAGTTTACATTGGAATGAATCAGAAAAATCTGATTTTTAATTGGACACTATCTATCTATCTATCTATCTATCTATCTATCTATCTATTTATCTATCTATCTGTCTCTTCTGATTTCCATTTGTGTTCTTTCCACGGTGTAAATCTGAAGTTCCTATCTTCCCTCTTTGTGCCAGGCAGTATATTAATGAGATTTTATCTAATATGGCAACCTTCACAATTGATTTGTCACACAAAATTTATAAAGACACAACGATATGATACCAGCATATGAAAAACATATCATGAACGCTGACTGGTATAATGAGGGAAATTGAAATGATGAGTTTAATTGTAGTAAACATAATAAGAATGTGAGCGGTGTTTTCATTTGGTAATTGTACTTTATTATTCACTGTTGAATTTTAAAATCAATCTCCAGGTTATGGTGGTTGACCTTGCAGCACTGATAGACAGATGAGTGGCACTGAACTGCCAACAGCGGAGAGCAATAAAAGATTTAAACAGAAGCCTATGAGGGTACGTTCATAGGTATTACACCTATATTTCTTAGGATTAATTAAGTTAACCTGAGAGGATAATAATTACGCTCATTGATAGAAAAGGCAAAAACAGTCATTAGTCGTAGAGCGAAGAAACCTATTCCATGGAGCATTTTGCTTAAACCGCATGAACCGCATTCACCCTGAGGCTACACGCTTCTCACATTGTGTAGTTTTTGGAGACCCTGTCAAAGCTGAAAAGTTTAAAAAGGTTTGAGACAGAAAAATAATATTTTAAGGCAGACTGTCTGGAGGAAGTGTCAGGATCTTTTTCACGATGCCGAGGCGCTGCCTGACGTCTGTCTATCTGTGAATACGCCGTGTCGCTCCAGCTGTGAAGCCCCTCCAAAATCAATTTTCTCTGAATGTTTGCAGCCTTGACCTCTATCAGCAAATGGGCATCAGCCTTGGCTGACACCGACTTGCTTTTACTAGAAAGAACAGCTCAGGCTCTGGCTCAGAGATGTTATGCTTTCTTATCGAATCCCACTGGCTTTTATTTATAGTGTTTTCATGCACTTTTATAGTTCATGTGATTTGATTGTGTTTGACGCCAGGCTACTTTGAGGCAATGGCCTGCATCACATTGAGAAAGAGCTTTATGTGAGAGTTTGTCATTTTATCTTCAATAAGAAAAGTGGCTGGATTATTTTCGACACTTGGGTCCAGGGCTGGTAATGCTGAAGGATTCATTTAGGCTGTGCATCGAGACTTATGCACTAAAAATGGGCTATTCATAGACAGCATCTTTGTTTCTGCAGCTGCATTTGTCTTATCTGGTCCTCTCTCTCCCACTCGCTCATGAACAAAATCATTCTTTTTCAGCTCCTTTTACCTCTTCTCGTGCGTATCTCTTAGCACTCCATCTTTCACAATCTATTCTGTCACTCCTCAGTACACTGAAAGTAAATCTCTCTCGCTCTCTCTCTCTGTCTTTCCACATCTGACCACCCTCTGATGAATGGACTTCAATCACTGCTCAGCCAAGCGATACATTAATGCACGTAGACATCATGTTTCAACTGGTATTTATGATGGTAATTGGAGGCGAGACATATAGGAAGCATTGTGGTTACTGACTGCGCACTGGGAGTAGTTATTGGCAGTGGATTGAGTGGATGCAGCGGAGGAAGCGGTGATTGGTGAAGAGATGAAAAAAGGTCAGAAAACAGGGCAGTAGAAAAGATTTACGTACAATGCTAGAAACACTTTTTTTGCATTTACAAATTGGTGTGAAAAAACTAATCAAAATGAGGAAGAACTTATTCTTATTCTTAAAGAATGTTATCAAACTTTCATTGCTTTGTGCCTAAATGTTTTCAGTTGCTGAGCAACATAGCAACTTGACGCATTAATCTAAAATTCAGCTCATGTGCTGTGGCTTTGAACGTGGCTCATTGTGCTCTTGTAATATTACTTTATTTTGTTTTTAACTCGTGTTACATAATGTGAAGCTGTTTAGGCACTGATGCCAGATTTATCATTCATTTGTTGTGATTAATCATCTTCTGGATGGCATCCATCAAGTTCCAAATACAAAGAGAAAATATGAAATCAGATGAAGTACCCTTCATTCGTAGTGTAATTAATTTACCGGACAGTCCGAAAAATTATTTATTTAAAATATAAGCTATTTTTGATGATTATCCGGAAAGAAAAAATACATTTATACAACAGTTCTTTCTGGTCTTCAAATCTGACTAACTGAGAGGAGCCAGTTTCACCATTTGAATCACTCCACTTGTGGTATTTCTCACAGCGAGTGTTACGGCGGATGCCCAAATCCACTATAATTTTATAAATAATATGTTTTTGTGTCAAGGAATGTAGTTTTAAGAGTTTTTAGGTGAGAATGTACTTGTTTAGATTTCAAATGTGCCGTTTGTTAATAAAGATAACGTCAATTTGAAAATTTACTTCAATGTTTCAGGAGATGTGAGTTCCAGGGCGTCAGCGTCTGTTCAGTGCTCATGAACCTGCCGAGAAAACCTCACCTCGGCCAGTTCTTCTGATATCCATAGTGGTTAAGCATGAGATATAATTTGTTTTGGGTAAATCTAATGGGCAGTCTTTGGTTTTATTAATCTATAATTTGTTCCAGAGCAAATAGTTTTGGCTGAGGGCAAAATCTCATCACGTTACGTTTTATGTAACTTCAATGCTGTATATCAGAGCGCTGTCTTTGTACTTCTGACTGAACTGCTTAGCAACTTCTATGATGGCTGTTGTTGTTTATTACTTATTATTATTTAATAAATTATATTTTATATAAATAATAGTAGTGTCACACCCCTGGACTATTTGTATTGGTTTTTCCCTCATGTGCCCATATATGGTTTTCCTGTTCCTGCCCTCATTATGTCATTATTAGTTAACCTTGTATCACCTGTGTCTTATTTAAGTTCATTGTAATCACCTGCCTTTATAAGTTGGTTTCAGTTCAGTGTTTGTCATCCGGTCTTGTCTATGTGTACGTGTGTTCCTACCCTGCTTGTGGATTTACCCATTTGGAATATATTAAAGACTTTTGATTTCATTGACCTTTGTCTTCGTGCTTATCCTTCACGCGTAGTTGTGTGGATATCGAGTGGGTGCTGGTGTCCTGCCAATCTTTGCTGACCGTGGACTTCGCAGACGACGACACAAGGCCCACTCCTTACCCAGTGCCCAGCCCAACATCACCCCGGATTTCCCACCCACCCTCGCTCTCTTGCCTCATCCACTCATCCCTGTCTCAGCCACGCCACCTCTGTCTCCTGACAGCCCCACTGCTCACCCTCAGCCCACCATGTGTGCGATGGGATCGCCGCGGGTCTGCCAGTTTCCATCGGCGTCGTGGCTGGAGGATCTCTCGTCTCCGCCTCCAGCCTGGACTCTGCCTCGGCCCTCCGACCCAGCAGCTCCTGGCTGCCTCATCTCCACCGTCGCCCATCGGCCCACCAGCCCACCAGCCCACCAGCCCACCAGCCCACCAGCTCAGTCCTCTGTGGCTCCGGCTCCGCCACGGACCTCTGGATCTCCGCGTCCGCCTCGGTCGCCTGAGTCTTGGACTCTGCCTTGGCCCTCCAGATCCTCTGTCTCACCTGGACTCGTCGGCTCTCCACCTCGGGCTCCACCTCCACTTGCTCCGCCGCCATCGGTCGGCCCCCTGGAGTCGTCAGCCCTTCCTCCACCATGACTCCTCCCTCCGTTGGCTCCGCCGTGGGTTGTCATTATGGCTGCGGCCTGGGTCTCGCCTGGCTCCTCCTGCTCCGGGTCCCTTCTGTCTCCACCCAGGCTCCTTCCTCCATCTGATCTGCCCTGAACCCTTCTGTCTCCACCCTGGCTCCTTCCTCCGTCGTCACCACCATGGGCTTTGTTTGTTGTTCTCCTTCCAGGAGTCCATCCTCCGCCAGAGCCTCCTCCTGCACTGACTTCCTGTTTCCATCCCACATCCACCCCTTTGTCTACCTCCTAAGTCCATCCGTCCCTCTTTTTTGTTTTTCTATGGTGCAAGGTTGCGCCTTCCCGGGAGGGGGAAGAACTGTCACACCCCTGGACTATTTGTATTGTTTTTTCCCTCATGTGCCCATATATGGTTTTCCTGTTCCTGGCCTGCTTGTGGATTTACCTGTTTGGAATATATTAAAGACTTTCGATTTCATTGACCTCCGTCTTTGTGTTTATCTTTCACACATAGTTGTGACAAGTAGTAAATGGTATATGTGTTTGTGATGGTGATTTTAGTTACATTGTTCCACCATTAGATGGCAAAAAGAGACTTTTTATGAGTAAATCAGCAGAAGACTTTTATATTGAAAGAGACTGAAACAAGGTTGCAAACAAGGAAGTTATTTGTATTTTCAACAACACCTTGTAAGACGCAGCCAACATGCATTGAGCAGCGCTGTCATCAGAAATCACTATTAAGAGATGAAAGGATACTACGGCAAAGATATCGCTTTCCTCAGCGGACATTCAAACTAATGGTTTACTGTGAATATAAGATTGAGCTGAAGAATAAATGCTGTATCAGATACAGGTAATCACACTTGCTCAGTCCGTCTCTCTCTCAAAATACTCTACATAATACAGTTATGTTTTTAATACAGTAACACAATAAGCTTTCAAATATAACAACTATTGGCATATACAGCCATATCACACTGCTACTTGTGTGATATTACTTAGTTATAAATGAAAATGAAATTGATTGATTATATAATTTCAAAATTTGTAATACAGTTTTAGCCGTACTGCCCACTCCTAGCAGCTAAAGGGTTAAAAAACAAACTGTAGAGCAGCAACAGCAAGCACCCCTGTTGAGCCGCAACTGTGCTTTAAGAGCGTCTGCTCTTGGAGGCTCTTGCAGCGTATGGCAGAGAGCATGTATGGGCTGCCGACCAGCAGTATGGCCAAACAGACTGGTTGTCTCCCACTCTGTCCCCAGACACATGCAAATAGTCAGTGACACTCGCACATGCAGGCACATACTCACAAACACATACGCTAACACGTGCTTGCAGCGCCAGAATTCGCCGTGCTCGTCATGAGATTTTGGTTGGACCTTTTAACTTGAAGAGAGCCATTTAACTACAAAAAAACACATCAGACATAAAATCCAGCCTGACAAGCTGATTGCAGCAATTAGAGTAAAACACAGGTTGCTGAAGAATTTTTATGGTACTGTGGTGTTAAGCACATTGCCCTGATAAAGGACCGATTGCAAGAAAAAACACAGCACACCCTGAGAGGACTTGCGGGAGGTTGCAGGAGTAAAACGCCTTATCAGATCGCCTTGATGCTACAAAAACAATAGGGGGGCATGCATAGACAGCAATGTAACTACCACATCCAAGGCCCAGAAAGGTAGTAAGGAAATCGATAAAACAGTCCATGTGACAACAGTGCTTCAACCTTAATTTCATGAAGCTATGACAATTTTGGGGTGAATAGAAAACAAAAATAACAACTTTATTTAACAATGTCCTCTTTTGTGTCAGTCTTCGACGCGCATTCACATAGCGTCACAAAATTGAGGTTGAATTAAGTTTGAACCACTGTCACACATACAATTTTAATGATGTTCTTACTACCTTTCTGGGCCTTGAACATGTCAGTTGTGTTGCTCTCTATGCAGGGTCAGAAATCTCTTGGATTTCATAAAAAATGTATGACTTTGTGTTCAGAAGATAAACAAAAGTCCTACAGGTTTAGAAAGACTTGAGGGTAAATAATTAATGACAGAATTTTCATTTTTGGGTGAACTATATGTTTAATCTTAAAGAGTAATTGTGACAAAAAGTTTTAAGTCATGGATCTTAAGGTTGCTCAAAACACTTGAACGCTGGGTAAATTAACTCAAAAACAGCTATGCAAACTTTAGTTTTCATTCTTTAAACTGCGCTTACCCATACACACCGTTTTTCTCCGAAGCAAGATACAGATGTGACGTTCAGTTCACACTGGATGCTGAGACTGGTTGGATTTAATCTCATTATAGTAGAAGCCTTAGGCCTCCTATCCTATTTATAGCGTTCACAAAGAGGCGGGCTGGATCCACGGGGTCATGCTGCTGCGGCCTCATGAGTGATACAACATGAGCCAATCACAGCTGGGGTCAGCCTCGAACTCGATTTGGCCAAATGGAAGACCGCCATGAATCTGTTATGACAGCGGGCATCGCTGGCACCACTGCTTGCTTTCATCTGCCCTAACCCCGTCACTCTCTCTTTCCCCCTTGTCTCTCTCCCCTACTCTCACCCCATCATTCTCTCCTTCTGTGCACTCTCTCTGTCCCTTTCCTGTCCTCGGTCCACCTGTCTCTCTCCACAGAACGCCTAGACTCCTGCGTCGACTCCCATCACGACGACAGGATTTAAACATAGACGACGACAAGTGCCCTAATCTGTCACGGGCGATAAGCATCTCAGGAGCAGAAGGAGAGGGGGTGGGGTGAGCGCTGCGATGTGTGTGTGTCAACATCACATTCCGCTGCATTCCATTCAATTACGCTGTTTATCTTTCGTTGGGTGTTCCGTGTAAGCATAACGTGGGATGCACAAATATAAAGCTGAAAAAAGTGTCCGATAGCCTTCGTCGACCGTATAAGGCCTGACTAAATGATCAGTTCACGCACACACAGCGGCAGATGGGTAAACAAGTGCAGAGGGGACAGGAGAAGCCGGAAAAGTAGGGCAAGTGATAGAGCAGACTGCGATAATCTGAATTTAAGAGGGAGAAACAAGGTCTTGCTGTGCTTAGTGTTGATGCTAATGAATTACCCTTGTTGGAGTTATCACTGGCTCTCAGCCCGTTCCCAGCATCACAGGAAATTTCAATTCCTGCTCTTTTGCAGATGTCCAGACCCCTGCTGCCAATCACAGTGCAGTGGAGCGCAGTGCTGCTTGGGAAATCTCTAACCCATGGGCACACTGCACTTGGTTCATCATCATTCTAAACCCCACATATCTGTTACGTTCCTAATTTTAGATGATGTACTGGGGTAAAGTAATTTAGAAGCGGGATTAACACTGCTTTTACCTAGGGTTATGAAACTCTGTTCTGGAGCAGAGTTAGCACTGTTTTTGGTGTGTTAACCCCGCACTGCAGTGCCAGACTTTTGCAGTGTGAAATGATGCAGTGGTAAAATGTTAAAGAGTTAGTTCACCCCCAAATTTTAATTCTGTCATTAATTATTCATCCTCATGTCGTTCCAAACCCGTAAGACCTTCATTCATCTTCGGAACACAAATTAAGATATTTTTGATGAAATCCAAGAGATTTCTGACCCTCAGTAATGGTCCTTCCATGTTTAAGGTCCAGAAAGCTACCAAGAACATCAACAAAATAGTCAATGTGACATCAGTGGTTCAGCAATTCTTCTCCTCTGTGTCACCCTAGCGCCATATTAGAAAGTACCACGACATATGCGTGCGCTTGCATCTGTACGTAAACCTTTGTGGACCTTGAACATGGAAGGACCCTTGCGGTCTACGCAGGGTCAGAAAGCTCTCGAATTTCATCAAAAATATCTTAATTTGGTGTTCCGAAGATGACCGAAGATGTTACATGTTTGGAACGACACGAGGATGAATAATTAATGACAGAATTTTCATTTTTGGGTGAACTATCCCTTTAAGGCTAGATGCTTAAAGGAGTAGTTCACTTCCAGAACAACAATTTACAAATAATTTACTCACCCCCTTGCCATCCAAGATGTTCATGTCTTTCTGTCTTGAGTTGTAAAGAAATTATGGTTTTTGAGGAAAACATTTCAGGACTTTTCTCCATATAATGGACTTCATTGGTGCCCCGATTTTGAACTTCCAAAATGTAGTTTAAATGCAGCTTCAAAGGGTGCATTTAAGGGTCTTCTTTAGCGAAACAATCTGTCATTTTTTTCTAAAAATAAAAATTTGTATACTTTTTAAACACAAAAGCTTGTGCAGCACAGACTCTGGGATGCGCGTCCACGATGCTACGAATTAGTAATGGGTCGTTCTTGAACTATTCTTTCATTTTGAACGAATCTTCAATGTGACTCAGGAAGAATGAGTCACCTCGGGGAGTGATTTGTTCAGTCGCGCATGCGCAACATCCTATTAGGTTCTGTACTGGAATTAGTTCACCTGTTTTGAGTCTTCGGGTTTTTTGAGTCCTTTGTTCATCTTATGGGGCTGTCACGTGATGAACGAACGACTCAAACCCAAAAACTTGTCAGATAAGAGGTGAGGTGAGCTAATCATAGACTAAAGACCCAGGTAAACGATGAATTAATCTTTTCTGTTTCTTGTAGCATTACAGTTTTGTCTTGTTTGTAGTGTGATCAATGTTTGTGTAAGCAGTAGATGTGTTAGGGAAGTAACACGTAACGTTTTAATTACATTTTGCTAAAATGAACGAAATGACTTGAAAAAAGTTTTGTTCATTTTGCTGAATGAGACTCAAAGGTCTGAGTCGGTAAAATAATCCGAACTTCCCATCACTACTACGAAGTTCATCGTCTGTGTACTGAGTATGGTGAAAAACTCCATCTTATTTTCTCCTACAACTTGAGAGGAGGACATCGTTGTACCTTTTTGTTTGTAAACAGTGTTTACAAACTTACTTGCACTTTCTTAGTCTTTACGTGTTCGCTTTGTAAGCATTGGGTCTGTAGTTCCGCCTACGTTCCATGTGACCTTTCGACGTGATTCAATAGTACATATCGTTGTTAACGTGCATCCCAGAGCCTGTGTTGCACAAGCTTCTGTGCTTAAAATGTATAAAAACAATGTATTTTCCCCAAAAAATGACTGATCCTTTCGCTAGATAAGACCCTTCTTCTTCGGCTTAGAGCCCTTTGAAGCTGCATTTAAACTACATTTTGGAAGTTCAAAATCGGGGGAAACCAGTGAAGTCCATTATATGGATAAAAATCCTGAACTGCTTTCCTCAAAAACCATAACTGAAGACCGAAAGACATGAACATCTTGGATGACAAGGGGGTGAGTAAATTATTTGTAAATTGTTGTTCTGGAAGTGGAGCTCTCCTTTAACAACAACCAACCAATCGAGTGCCTCACATTCATATGCTTTGGAACGATCTGTCATTTTCTTAAAGACATACAAACGTATATACTTTTTAATCACAAATGCTCATCTTGGACTATCTCGGCTTTATGCATCACGTGGTCACATTGGACAGCTGAGCTAGCACAAGACAAGTATTTAAATGTAATTTTTTTCTAGAAAAAGACAGATCGCTTCGCTAGATAAGACCCTTATTCCTTGACTGGGATCGTGTGGAGCCATTTAAAGCTGCAATGAAACTGTAATTTGGACCTTCATCCTGAAATCCACTATATGGTGAAAAATCCTGGAATGTTTTCCTTAAAAACCTTTTCTTTTCGACTGAAGAAAGAAAGACATGAACATTTTGGATCACATGGCAGTGAGTAAATTAGGCTTATCAGGAAATTTTCATTCTGGAGTGAACTAATCCTTTAACCAACAGAAAGCTGCTTGGTTTGAAAGTGAGTTTGGTGAGAGTTGTGTTTTATATATCTCTACGCTATTGACAAATGGAAATTTTTGCCTGCAAACTTTTACTGAAATTTTACTAATGTGACTGCACTTACAATACAGTCAGCAATATATTGAGGATGCACAATGCTGGGGCCATAATGTAAACAGGTTACATGCTATGTTGATCCAAACAATGACACTGACATCACAAATATGCAAAAAGAACAATAACGTGGGGTTTAGGAATGTACAATTTGAAATGTCAGTTTATGATTACCCAGGATTAATGGTTAACCTTGAGTAAAGTATGAGCAGCGTGGAATATTAAACAAGATAACCTATTCTGTTCACCCCTGGTTTACAATGACCCATGGTTAACTATTTTAGAAAATTTTAGAAAAAACATATGTGACCCTGGATCACAAAACTAGTCATGAAGTAGCACGGGTATGTGTGGGTCAAAATTATTGATTTTTCTTTTATGCCAAAAATCATTAGGATATTAAGTAAAGTTCATGTTACATGAAGATATTTTGTACATTTCCTATTGTAAATATATTACAACTTTTTAGTGAGTAATATGCATTGCTAAGAACTTCATTTGGACATCTTTATAGCAGATTTTCTCAATATTTTGCATCCTCAGATTCCAGATTTTCAAATAGTTGTATCTCGGCCAAATACTAACAAACCATACATCAATGGAAAGCATATTTATTTAGCGTTTAGATGTTTTTTAGTGGTCCAGAGTCACATATAATTTGTATCTGAGGATAACAAATTCAGTCCCAGCATGGAAGGGAGTCCTGGGGCACTCTGGGAATTTTAGGCCTTTAAATGCCACAAGAGGTGGGAGTTAGATCCCATGTCTGTTCTGGGCTTTAAGATCTGACGAGCTGCATCTCCCGAATCAGCTCCACAGAGGTCAAGCGATAGTCCCGAGGGAGCGAAGCTGCGTCCATTACTGTAACTCAGCACTGTGATGTAATGACCAGATCGGTCAGACGTTTGTCGATACCTGCAGTGCCCTGGCATCAATAATGCAAAGCCTGTTCTAAGTTTGTCATGAATTATCCGCTGTGGTTTCGGTAAAAATACAATCACGGCATATTAAATACAGCTCAGCACCGATGCTACACTGCAGGAATGTGTTTTGACTGAAACCAAGAGACATTTTAAGCACCGCAGCAAGTACCACTTGTAGGATCTCCGGTACCACCCCGAATCTATATTTTTTGAACAAAATGTTGGTTGTCTGCAGGTTATGTAATGCGGGTGACTCAGAAACAGCAGTTTCCAGTCCAGTTCACACATGACCAGACCACAGCCGACTCCAACCGAGCAGGCCGACGCATCCTCCCGCTCCTTCTTTCTCTCAAAGGATATTCATTTTCTAGGCTAAACTGTGCACAACCTCAAAATCACGACACGCCAAATCAGCGAACATAAAAAAAATTCCACATAATAAATTCACAGAGGACACCACAATTATATTTATGTGCGAGCCGATTCGTTGGACCAAGTCATAATGTTGTCTAAATGACTAATGTTTAGCACGGAGACGTGTATTTGCGAGCTAATTCATTATAGGTTAGTACAAGCAAACGCAATATTGTCTTGGATCATGGTTCAGTGTGACAGTCAGAGCCATATTCTGCTGATACCGCAGCCATCTGTCCTTCCCCAGTGAGCAGGATTGCCACTTTCTCATAATTATCCGGTGGGTTGAAGCCAGGCTATCTAGGGGTTACAAATCCCTGGTGACATCAGATACCAGGTAGGACAACAGGAAGCCCTGCCTCAAACATAACAGGTAGATCGCATACATATTAACTGAGGGACGCTCCTCATATCTCTCAAACCTCAGGTGTGGTAATGCACTCGGCTCAGCTCTGATTTGTTTGCTGTCCTCAATCTGAACTAGACTCTCCCCAGTGTGCTTTCTGCTGCCCAACCTACATTATCTCACCCGTCTATTGCTCTGACAACGGTCTTTGTGATGTCTCTGGTGTCATTGTGTGTGCGCATGCGAACGAGTGTGTGTAAATGCGTATGCGAGGATCTGTGCCGCTGACAACTCGGTGACACAAGTATGTCGGTCTCTCTCAGAACTGCCGTCCGTTGAGACGAGAGTCCACAGCGCTCACGCGCACGCATCGAGACACGCTTACATACTCAGAGAGGGTCCAAGATCCCTTGACGGATGTCACTACACAGCTTATCATCAAAATGTGAGAATGGGAATGAAGGCTGCCGCTGTGGAGCAGGTTGATTCGGGTTGTCTGTCTGATAACGCACTGAATTCAGGACTCCTCACACCTCCACGCAGATCCAACACAATGCAGAATAACGATAAACAGCGGATGCACACAGGACTGTGAGAACTGACCCCTCGCAGACAACCGAAGGGATCTTGGGAATTTAAAATGTCTCTTTGCATCAAGAAATACACTGTCAGGAATAAGAAACGTTATGGCTATGGTCTCTCATTATACATTTTTGTCATGTTTTTGGTTCAAATTAGCATATGAAAGTGAGGGTGGGGGGCATTTATGAGCCAATTATATTATGCCTAAACTAGACTATTTTAATTGGCATTGAAGCTGCATGAAAGAGGCTAATATTCATATAAAATAACGCAATGTACTTGCACAGCAATCACAATTGAAAAATGGAAATCCATTCTCGAATCATTTTCATTTAAATGACAATCAAATTTTTACTGATTGGTTCAAATGTTTTAATCTCCCAGCTTTACTTTGCTGTGAACTTCCTGAAGCCTAATTGGATTATATTTTCTAAGCAGTCTAAGAAGAGGAACGGAAAACATTTCAGCACAGAAAAATGATAAATAAAAAGAAAAGTATTTAACACAGAGCAAAAACGCCCAAAATAGCGACACTGTCGCCATCAGAAATAGCAGTTTATCTTTTGCCAAGCTTTGCAGTTCGCCACTGTGGTTGGTATGAAGGTACTTTTTATGCAGTGATGTCAGTTTGTAGGGATTCTGCTATACCATTTACACCAAGGTGCAATCTATCTATTTATCTATATACAGTTGAGGTCAAAAGGTTACATCCCCCTTTCAGAATCTGCAAAATGTTAATTATTTTACCAATATAAGAGGAATCATACAAAATGCATGTTATTTTTTATTTAGTACTGGCCTGAATAATATATTTCATATTAAAGATGTTTACATATAGTCCACAAGAGAAAATAATAGTTGAATTTATAAAAATGACCAAATATAAAAGTTTACATACGTTTGATTCCTAATACTGTGTTGTTACCAGTGTTGGGGGTAACGCACTACAAGTAACGCAAGTTACGTAATATTATTACTTTTTCCAAGTAACTAGTAAAGTAACGCATTACTTTTTAATTGACAAGAAAATATCTGAGTTACTTTTCACAAATAACTAACGCCAGTTACTTTTCCCCCCATTTATTGATCAAAAGCTCTCCTGTCCCCATGTTGAGAGAAATCGGGAGTAAGATGTTAGTTCTAGAATAAATGTGAACATGCATTAATTCATCTCACTCACTAAAAACAGATTCAGTGTTCCTCAAAATGAATAAAAACTGTGAAATTCAACTCAGAATATGATGCAAACCTGCAATAATTAAATATGTTAAATAATACAAATATCCTTTACGCATTTAATTCCATTGTATTAACCAATGTCTTTGCTGCCGACCTACGATGATCCAATTCAACCATACTAATAAGCAAAAATTATTCAAGATAATCTAACATTCGTTTTCCTTTTTTATTGCTGAAGAGTTGATATTTTTTTCTTCTGCGGTCTACTGTACAGACGTAAATTTACTTTTCTCAAAGCCTGAGGCTTTTGGTGTGAAAAGGCTTTTACATTTGCCAAAAATGGAACTTTTTATATTAAAAACAAACAAGCAAGCCCTGCCCAGAATTAAAAAGTAACGCAAAAGTAAAGTAACGCATTACTTTCCATAAAAAGTAACTAAGTAACGTAATTAGTTACTTTTTTAGGGAGTAGCTCAATATTGTAATGCATTACTTTTAAAAGTGACTTTCCCCAACACTGATTGTTACCTGAATGATCCACAGCTGTTTTTTTTTTTGTTGTTGTTGTTGTTTGTTTGTTTGTTTAGTGATAGTCTCTTGTTTGTCCTGAACAGTTAAACTGCCTGTTGTTCTTCAGAAAAATCCTTCGGGTCCCACAAATTCTTTGTTTTTTCAACGTTTTTGTGTATTTGAACCCTTTCCAACAATGACTGTATGATTTTAAGATCCATTTTTTCACACTGAGGACAACTGAGGGACTCATATGAACTATTACAGAAGGTTCAAACACTCACTGATACTTCAGAAGGAAACATGATGCATTAAGAGCCAGGGGTGTAAACTTTTGAACAGAATGAAGATGTGTACATTTTTCTTATTTTGCCTAAATATCATATTTTTTCATTTAGTACTGCCCTTTAGAAGCCACAGAAGATACTTACATGTTTCCCAGAAGACAAAATAAATTAAATTTATCCTGGTCTTCAAATTCAAAAAGTTTTCACCCCCCGCCTCTTAATGCGTTGTTTTTCCTTCTGGAGCATCAGTGAGCATTTGAACCTTCTGTAATAGTTGCATATGAGTCCCTCAGTTGTTCTCAGTGTGAAAAGATGGATCTCAAAATCATACAGTCATTGTTGGAAAGGGTTCAAATACACAAAATAAGAACAGCAGGCAGTTTAACTGTTCAGGGTAAACAAGGGGCTCAAAAACAACTATCACTAAACTAAAAAAAAAAAAAAAAAAAAAAAAAAAAAAAAACACAGCTCATCTAGGTAACAACACAGTAAGAATCAAGCGTATGTAAACTTTTGAACAGTGTCATTTTCATAAATTCAACTATTATTTACTTATGGACTATATTTAAAATGTCTTTTATGTGAAATATCTTATTCAAGTCAGAACTAAATAAAAACATAACATACATTTTGTATGATCTCTTTTATTTTGGTAAAAAAAAAAAAAAAAAAAAAATTCATTTTGCAGATTCTTCAAGGTGTGTGTAAACTTTTGACCTCAACTGTCTGTGTATCTTCCGAGGGGGCAAGGTAGTGTTTTCTTAAAATACTGGATGAGAAAAAAAAATTAGCACAAAAAATAAAACAATGCCAATATTACAAAATATAACATTACAACATGTATAAATCACTAGTTTTTCTAAAGAAACACTGCCCAACAGCGACACCAATAGGTAAAGTTACAGCAGGAGTCCACGTCTCTCTCGCCTCCCCTGAGCCCATTGAGTTTTAACAGACCATCTAAAGTGTGTGGTGGGTTTGGTGGGGGGTAATTGAGAATGAATGGGGGAAAGTCCTGCGAGAAGAGGCAATAACTCCATTGTGATATGATTGGACATGACTGGTCATGATCGGCTGTGATTGTTTAATGCGATAAATGTGTTCATGTGTGTTCACAAATCAGTCTGAATGAACAATATAATGGCGTTAATGGGAAGACTAATATAATAAAGTATGCAAACCACTCACACACCTAGATAGAACCACTTTGTTACGAAACTTAAAATGGCATGAAAACATGATCTGTGGGAGTTTTAGTGAGTAATCCGCTTGGTGACATTTAAAGGAAATCTCCATGTCCGTGACCAATATTTAACGAGCTTTGATGACTGATGATCCGAAAAATTCAAAAATAGTTAAAAGTTAGCCTAAATATTATAAAGAATAGCTGAACACAAGTTCAAAAATAAAATATATTGTTTAAATTATTACTGCATTGAGCTATTATTTTGGAATAAAAGTAAAATTCTTAAAACCACTAATATATGTATATGCATACTTACTGTAGATAAAGTCAGTCTGCCTTACAGCAAAAATAAGTGTTCGGCAGCTATGTGAATCTACTCCATCAGCATCTGTCACTTATTTCAGACCTAAATAATGTTCCTCTAATCATATCTGTTACAGTGGATGTTGTGCACTGTGGAAAATTTCTGGTTTCACTCTTCTAGGCATTAGACGGAGAGGTATGGGCAGGTCAAAAGAGGGTGAGCATGGTGCAGCTTAGCCTGTTGGTGCACGAAGAAAAACAGATGTCGCTAACCGTGACATCACATCATGCCCAAACCTGAGGGCCCACGTTATCCGTGAAGCCGGATGCCTAATGCTAGCTCATTAAAGCACTCGACTGAGCTACAGTAATATGAAGGTTAGACGAGCACAGGAGCACACATTATGTCTGTTACATGGGAAACAAAAGCCTTAAAGGAACACTCCAGGCTGAATGCAACAAAGGGCTAGTTCACCCAAAAATGAAAAATCTGTCATTTCCTCATCCTCATGTTGTTGTTTTTCTTTCTTCCATGAAACACCAAATTTCGAAAGACTGTGCTGATTGCTTTTTTCAATGCAATTAAAATGAATGGGAACTGGAGCTTTCAAGTTTGTATTTTCCATGGAAGAATTTCATATTGATTTGGAACCACATAAGGGTGAGTAAATGAGTTTTCATTTTTTCGCTCTTTATCTTTAATCGACAGCAACTGTTGCATCCAGTTAATTTCCCCAACAAACAACATTGAATTGTCTCTGACAAAATGCATTAAAAGTAATGCGCTTAGAATGAAAGTCCGTGGGGTAATTGTACAGTACTGGAATAAGCATAAAAAGTATACAATTAGCCCCTGCCCCTTTAATCAGCAATGCTAAAGTGCCCTTTAATATCTAAAGTGTTACCATGCTTTTTATTGCTTAGACTGAGGGATTTAAAAACGAGTAACAATTTGTACAAGCGATCTCTAATACTTCATCCTATTATAGAAGATTTTTACCAGTGTCAGTTGTGAGATGGATGGGAATGCAAGTGCATAGTTTCCTCCAGGTATTATATACCTATTATCTCTTTGGTTTTGCCTCATTTCTCCACATCTGGAGTTCAGCATGGGCATTTGAAGAGAGTCTCACGCTGCAAGTATGGCACAATCGCCTTACACATTTTCAGAGGCTTTAACTTGTTAATGGTCGTGTAGATTTCAGATAGCCAGACTAATTACACAGAGCAGAGATGGAGTAGAGGGAAACCGCAGGTATCTTGAGAGCAGGCGGACGTGTCTGGGTGTGAGCTAAAAGGCTGGTGCGCTACTGTAAAGTGTCGTGGGGAACTGATGGATGGCACGGAGAATGCAAGGGCTTCTTGAAAGGCAGCAGTATCATTTACAGGGCTGTACCCGCAGGGAATGGGAGAAGTAATAAGTGACGGCAGAAAGTCTAATGGCGGGCAGTTCATTCAGCCACTGGGGAAATGGAAGAGAGGGGGAGAATTAGATGAGTTTGCCGGCGCTCTGATGATCTCTGCGGACATGCACGGGAGTGGGATGAAATGATAGATTTAAAGATAGGCCAGCAGTGTGATTAACTCAGCGGTGAGCGTGAGCAAAGTGCGTGAGAGACAATGTAAGTGGCACACAAGGCCCGGAGAAGAAAGCAAGCACAATGGGGAGCACAAAAGGCGACTGGAGAACAGAGAAAGCAAGGGATACGGAGCGAAAATCAGACAAATAAGATGATAAGGAGGAGAGAGAGAGAGAGAGAAAAGCAACTAGCGGACGACTGAGATCGAAGTCGGTAATTACCACGCACAAAGAATCACACGGACTGCATGATGTGGAGGGAGGACGTTGAAAAGAGGAAACACAGACTGGCGAACGCACACATACGCTCAAAGCCAGAGATATGAGTGAGAGACACTCATCTGTCAAAAGAGGAAGGAGGGGCCAAAGCCACCAGACAATAACAGAAACTCAAGTGTCGGTGGGTTTCAATAAATCAGCGAGGGATCGTCGGGGCAACAAAGATGACATTTGAAAGAAACAGAAAAAAACACTCAAACGCAGGATGCGGAGCATGTTGAGTGCTTTGAAGTATGAAAATTCTGAGAAATCAGGAGGGCAGCAAAGGCAAATAAATGTGGAGCCTCTGTAAGCAATATATGGGAGGATAGATTGCATTTTCGGCAGCGGATTTGTGATGAGGAAGGAGAAGCAGATGCCTTGGGATGAACAATAACAGTGGCCATTAGTGTGTAGCCGTGGACTGGTTTGCATGGTGTATAAATGAGAAATATCACACGCGTAACCGCGAAACAGCCATATCGCACGGCTACGAGTGTGATATTGCATTTATACAACAGTTCGATGGCACGAGTGTATAAATACATAAGAAACAACAACTTAAGTGCCTTTAAAAACCCTTTTTGTGCAGAACTACTTCCTTCTGCCACAGATTCAAATCTCAGTTCGACAGTTGAACACCTGAGCCCAAGCCTCTACTACTATTCAAAACCGTCAGTTTAGAACTAGTAGCGAAGGAATGTTGAGTTGCATTATTAAAATCTTATTGTGTTACTGTATTAAAAGCTCACTGTATTATGTGGAGTATTATGAGAGATAGATGGACTAAGAGAGTGTGATTACCTGCATCTGATACAGCATTCATTTTCATATTCACAATAAAACATTCCGCTGAGAAGAGCAATATCTTTGTCGTACTATGCTTTCATCTGTTAAAGGAAAAGTTCACTTCCTGAACAAAAATTAACCGACAATTTACCCCCTTGTCATCCAAGATGTTCATGTCTTTCTTTCACCAGTCGTAAAGAAATTGTTTCTTGAGGAAAACATTTCAGGAATGTTCTCCATATAGTGGACTTCAATGGTGCCTGTGAGTTTGAACTTCCAAAATGCAGTTTAAATGTTGGTTCAAAGGGCTCTAAAACGATCCCAGTCAAGGAAGAAGAGTCTTATCTAGCAAAACAATCAGTTATTTTCTAAAAAAATGTACAATTGATATACTTTTTAACCTCAAATGCTTGTCTTGTCTAGCTCTGAGTGAACTCTGTGTATTCCGGTTCAAGACAGTTTGGGTACGTCTAAAAACTCCCGTCTCATTTTCTCCTCCAACTTCAAAATTGTTCTACATCGCTGTTTTACCTTTTTTTGTAAAGGGTGTTTGCCCTTCTTTGCACGTTCACTTTGTAAACACTGGGTCGGTACTTCTGAAGCAATATAGGATGACTGGAGGATAAGAAAATGAGATGGGAGTTTTTCGACCTACCCTAACTGTATTTACTTGGATTACACAGAGTAAACATACACATCGCAGAGCTAGACAAGAAGAGCATTTAAGGTTAAAATGTGTATAAATTGTAATTTTTTTTAGAATTTTTTTTATATATAAGAGCCCTTTGATGCTGCATTTAAACTGCATTTTAGAAGTTCACTATATGGAAAACATTCCTGAAATGTTTTCCTTAAGAAACATAATTTCTTTATACAACATAATTTTTGTTCTGAAAATAAACTCCTGTAAGGGTGATTTCCGATGGCAGCGCTGCTCAGTGCATTTGTTGGCTGCAACTTACAAGGTGTTGTTAAAAGTAAAAATAACTTCCTTGTTTATAACCGTTTCAGTCTCTTTCAGTATAAAAGTCTTTACTCATAAAAGCAGTCTCTTACAGCCATCTAATGGCGGGATAATGTAACGAAAATCACCATCACAAACACACACCATTTACCAATACTAAGTACTATAATTAAATAAAGTATTATTTATTGAATAATAATATTTAACAAACAACAACAGCAATCAAAAAATTTGCTAGGCAATTCAGTCAAAAGTTCAAAGGCAGCGCTCTGACATTTACACAGACAGCAATAAATTTGCATAAAATATAATTTTATGAGATTTTCTGGAACGATTTGCTCTGGAACAAATAATAGATTAATGAGACCAAAGATTGCCCATTAGATTGACCCAAAATGAATCATATCTCATGTTTAACCTCTATAGAGACATCCAAGCTAGCGGCAAACTCTAAAAGATTCGGCCGAGGTAAGGCAGCTCTTGGCGGATTCATGAGTGCTAAACGGCCACTGACGCCCTGGAGTTCACATCTCTGAAAACACTGAAGCGAATTTTCAAATAGACGTTATTTTATTAACAAACCCTATATTTGAAGTCTAAACAATCACATTCTCAGCTAACAACTCTTAAAACTACATTCCATGACACAAAAACATATTATTTATGAAACTATAGTGGATGTGGGTGTACACTCGCTGAGTAATACCGCAACCGGAGTGATACAAACAGTGAATCAGTTAGAGTTCCGATATCACTAGAATATCGCACTCCTCTCAGCCAATCAGATTTGAGGACCAGAAAGAACTGTTGTATAAAGTATATTAACAAAACGTGTTATATCTGAAACACCAATGCAATTGTTGAGCTAATTATTCGCAGGTGTACATAATTAACCACTTAACAAGCTTGGCAGCTTTCCATTAGACTGTCAAATAAACACAGCATAGTTCGTCCATAGAATTTGATTTACAGTAAATCTGTGGGTTCTCAGAGATGGCAGCTTATTGAAAGTGTAATGCACATTTAGCAGCAGTGAAAACATATTTGCCTCAGCATATTGAAACAACATACTGCGCATCAGGGAATGTAACTTCCTTTTGCCTTTTTGGGCAAAATGTATCTATTTTACACAAGCACAAAATGTAACCATAGCAACAGAACTGCAGGATGAGCTGTTCTTCTGTTCAGTGTCGGTCATTCTCTCCTCAGTGGTAACTTCCCAGAGTGCACTGGGGTATGGGACACGTTCAATAACGCTAGCTCCTTCCCAAGGTAAGGCAGCGGAAGGTTTCACGAATTCATTTCATGTGAAAGAAATAAAAGCTGCCAAACAGCCTTTGTCATCTGAGAAACGGTACCGCACGGCGTCCTATCAAGTTTTAATGACTGAAAGCAGAGCTGGTGAGTTTGGGGATACGAGTGACAGTTCAATATTTCAGTGGGAGGTATGGTTAAAAAGGCTGAAAAACAGTACAAGCTATGGCTGGAAGGGAGTAAACAGAAGGATGTGATTACGTTGAATAGTAAATCAAAAATACTGCTGCTGACAAAAATGAAAATGTGAGTAAAGCTGCACGATCAATCTTCAGCATCAAAGGTGCTCAAAACTCTATTTGGAGACATGCTGGTTCTAATAAATCAGTCATTATGCTTTCTCTAAAAACTGGTATGTTAAGAAGTAATGGACAAGGTAGAAAAAATACCAGCATCAGTTCTGAAAAAAATTGGGGAACAAATCATCAGAGAGAACAATGGGCTTCTTTTGGCCTAAAGGGTCTGAGAGCTTGAAGATCCTGAGAGAAATGCTGATTACTTCTGTAGTTCTGTGCTCAGTCACATCTCCTCAAAGATTGAACTGAGAGCAGATATGCCCCTATGGGTTTGCTTTCCATTTGAACGTCTTCTAGAAACTCACAAAGATAAGACTGTTCCTACAAACATCTACCAAATGATTCAGACCATGTCTGGCAACAGTGCTTATTTAAAGGAATTAATTTAAACTCAGTCGACAGCACTCGTGGCATAATGAGGGACCTAAGAAATGTGTTTTATTTATTCCCTAAATTGCATTCTGTTCTTTGTTTCTCATTTGAATTTGTCTGCATTCTGTTTAAACGGTGTAATTTTTAAATCAGATTTTAATAATTAAAATGATGTCTAACGAATTGAATTCATAAAACTAATTTAATAACTTATTGAACATTTAACAATAATAGTTCCCTTTTTAAATGTATTATTTATGTTTGTGTTTTTTCTGGATTCTGCTTTATGATTTTATTTGACTGTTTTATGATTTGAAACTTATTATTAGAAAAATGGTAATCAAATCAGTGCATAAAACTTCAAGCATTTAAATGTTTTAAAGTTTCATAAATGATTTTTGAACAATACGTTTTATATTTTGTCAAACAAAGAGCAGCATAACAGGTGTTTACTGTTTAAATTACAATATATATATATATATATATATATATATAATTAGGAAGGGTTGGGTATTGACAAACTTTATGATTTGATTAGATTCTGATTCACAAGCTTGCAATTCGATTTGATTCATTGTTGATTATTTGCCAAATTTTCTCAACTAATGCTGTTAAATATACATGAGAGTTAGTTGGTACTACATTAATATTGAAAGTTTAAATTAACTGATACAAACGCTAAGTTTTTATAAAAATAAAGTTACAATCACATAATTACATTTCTACTCCATTTCGTTTTTTGAAATATAAACATTTAAATGGTGTCTGTCATAAAAACTTGACAGATTTATTCAAACAAATTAAACACTGAAGAACAGTAAAAGTTATGTTATATGTTGCATATGTTTAGCAAAATGCTCCTCTCTACAGTTCATTTCTACTGAATTTATGTTTTTTACCGAAAATGTTTTTTTTCTGAGGTAAATGTGACGTTATGTGGCATTTTGTTTACAAGCTGTTATATTAACGTCTTTCCACAGTTAAAAACACTGTTTGAGCGATTGCATGAGACAGGATACAGATTTCGGTAAGTTCTACTCTTTCTTTTAACATATCTTCGGATGTTCATTCATGTTTATTTTGTGCTGTAACTGTATCAAAGCGGAAGAGATGAACGGTTCACGTGCGTTTCATGCTGCTGCTTCTCCTGAATTGAGACGCTATCTGTCACTCCACATTAAACAGTACCAAAACAGCAATCATTGTTTGAATACTGTAATAAAATGGACCGAATTTGAAATTTGAGACTTTGTTTCATATCAAAAGTAACAAAGCACAAAGCTTATTACAATTTATTGGATGGGAAATGTGCTACAATGTTCTGTTCATTACCTAAAAACAGGCTAGTCTATTTAATTCTTGATTCTTTTTACTTGTTTTTGTTTTATGAAATGAAATGGTGAAATGCTTGTGAAGTGAATTCTTAGAGCAGCCCCGGAGATGAAGTTCATTTGAACTTTTCTCATATAGTGGGAATGGAGATCTGAAAACACCACAAGTGTCATGCCAGCTTTAACTGTTGTTTATTAGATAAAACTGCACCACTTGTTCACCCAGAGAAGCAGAACATGCAGACTTTATATTTAAATAGTAATGACCCAGAAACGATGAGAACAACTTTTCAGCTCTAAAAATACACATGCTAGTGCTTTTATAAAATTACAAGCTATTTGCCTTTAAATCCTTCAAAATTTGTTCCCATTTTGAGTGCTTCACTGTAACCTCAATTACTTTTTAAAGAAAACAAGTTGCAGTTTTTTTTCTAGTAATCAAAATGATGCCACAATTGCTGGTAACTGAGTTTAACTTGCACTGAACCCTGAATATTCTTTTTAGGGTGATATAAGTCTGTCACGAAAGGGCATGAACTTCATCAACCTCAAACACGTCACACGGCAAAACATGAGGCATTAGTGTATCATTGGGCATGCAGCTGTGTATGAGGTTGATCTAAGTTTAGCCCCAGGCTCAGAGGAACAGATGACATGGAGGGGGTCCTCTGGACTCAAAACAGTATATTACTTAAGCTCAATAAATGCACATTGGGGGCAAGGCGCCCTGCTTAGAGATCCTATTAAGAATATTAAAGTAAAAAAAATAAATATAAAAATTTGTCACTGTGGTGAAGAACCCCAACCCCCACCACCACATCTCTGTGATGTGACCATACATGCAAATTGCTCATTATCATCTGCGTCTTTCTCCAAAGCCTGAGGCAACACATGCGCAAACACACTCGCACACAAACATACATAAACATACACACCATCCCATCCATACCTAAGTGCACAGGCTGATAACTAGCAAAAGTATGCATATTTTAAAAGCATACGACGTAAGAAAACATTTGAGATTTTGGAAATGTCAGGTTTTTCACCAGTTTAGATGTCAGAGCATAAATAGAGATGCACACAAGCTGTTGAATAAGCTGACAGAATGTCATTACAGGTAATTACATACCAAAAAAATCAGTAATTTACTGTGTACTTAAAACTCTGCATCACATTTTTTTAAGGATTCTGACAGTTTGATAGTTTATTGCGTTTTTTTCCTGATTGTGCCTTCATATTAATCAGAATGCATGAAAGAGTTGCAGAACCACTGCATTTTATTCACGATCCAAACAAATATGCTACATGTAGTTATTTGACCAGTTTTTGATGTACATTAGATGGTATAATTTCAAAATTTAAAGAAAAAAAAAATGAATGTTCTGACCTTAGCTTTGCCATATTATGGTACATGAAACATATCTGAAGGAAGTAAAAACAACAGACAGGCTGAATGAGATGCAAATTCACTCTCTGACAGCAGATGGCGCTTTAGGAACGGCAGCGTTACAGCGTTTCCTTGGTTAACGTTACTGCTGTAAACAAAGCAGTGCTGCTTTTAAATACTACATTAATATGCATTATACAGGGTTCAAATAAAAAAAAAAGCTTTTCTAAAGATCTCAGTTCCTCTCAGAGATACTTTCATATAAACCCTTCTCCCCCATTTCAACGTTTAAAAATTTCTTTCTGTATTTTGCACGTTGTAAACAGTGAGTTGGCGCTGCCTGCTACAGTATTTTCTCCTCTTTGCGTTCATCTTCAGCGTCTCTGGATTCTGTTAACGGCTGCTTAAAGTTGGTTTATTTGCCCAGTTAAAGAATTAGTTGTGCGTTATTAATAATTCTAAAACTTTTCCAACAATTAGTAATAAGTGTATGCGGTTATTAGGGATCTCCTCTCAATTAACAATTCTGTTGTATGCCCGTTTTTTTTAAATTCATACCGGTTTACCATTTGAACTGGTATATCGCTCAGCACTACTGGCTGTGTGTGTATTTATATTGTCGCAAAATGTGACCCTGGACCACAAAACCAGTCATAACTGAAGTAGCATGGGTATATTTGTAGCAATAGCCAAAAATACACTGTATGAGTCAAAATGCTTGATTTTTCTTTTATGCCAAAAATCATTAGGATATTAAGTAAAGATTATGTTCCATGAAGACATTTTGCAAATTTCCTACCATAAGTTTATCAAAACTTAATTTTTGATTAGTAATATGCATTACTAAGAACTTCATTTGAACAACTGTAAAGGATTTGGATTTTTTTTTTTTTTTTTGCTAATCTGCTAAATGCAACTATAAGGCGTCACAATATTAAGATATTTTTAACATCAACATAATTATTTTCACATTTTTCGCAATATGTCTTGTGAAAAGTGCTATACAAATGAAAATATAATGGGCATATCAGGTTTAGCTTAAACCAATACCCAGTAAACTGTTTAAGCAGTTTGTGTGACCTTACATTGTTAAGTCATTAAGCATAATCCATTTAGGATTATGCATGTAAACACACTTATTGACACAACACATACTGGACAACCTATGGAGACCTATGTGTTTGCTGCCGGATCACGTTACAAAATGTGATGAGTGCGATGAGAAAGTGAGCAGATAGACATGGACATCTCACTCAGATTCTTGAGACATCACATCAGAAGAGCCACAAACACAGACACATCTTTATCTGTCTCTCGCTCTCTATTTCTCGCACTGTGCCGCCCGCCCACAGTAGAAGCAGGACAGTCCAAGCCAGTGCTGCTGCACTAATTCTTGGACTGGCTGTGAGCGTGTCCTGGGGAAGGGAATACAAATCAGGCTTTACTATACAGTCAGGCAGCGCTGGCCTGTCTCCCAGGAGCCTGCCGTGCAGGCCGTCTGTGGCCTAGGCAAAAGTTGACAGGAAGGAAACCGGGGCCTTCGGCTCTCGGCCTCCCCTGGGGCTCATGGCCCTCACAGAAGCGGATTATTACAGTAATAATCACCCAATTTGGTGAGGCGCCACTCAACGGAACGACACATTTCGCCTTTTCCAGCTCTAACATCAGTCTGTATGCGCATCAGTCTACGTACAAGCACAGCAAGCAACACCCACACTCATCCTTGAGGGTAAAAGCAGTGTATTGTGTGCTACAGCATATCGTGCAAACCCACAAAATTGACATGAATGTCAGGCTGACAAATGTGTTTCTCTGTAAAAAACTAATTCAAGTTGATTATTTATAACAGCGCTACACAGCGCTGTGGTAGTGCAATTCAACATCCAAGGAATACAGTGCTTCTGTGCATGCTTTGGCTTTCTGGCACACATTTATACACTTGTAAAAATAAAAAATCCAAAAGGGTTGATGCCACAGAAGAACCATTTTTGGATCTCTGCAGTGAGCATTTGCCTAAAAAAAGCCTTTTTTTAATTATTTTTCTAAAGAACCTTTTGTGCAATGTAAAGATTCCATAGGTTCTTTATGGAACCATAGATGCCAGTAAAGAACCTTTATTTTTAAGACTGTATTTTAATGTTATTTTGAAGTTTATAAATCTATATATTATCATGAGGCTAAAAGAAAGAGGCAGACTCACTAAAATCACAGCATGTTATTGTAAAAAACACATTGTCTTAACCCCCCCCATTATGTCATTGATTTGATGCTAAAGTGCTTGATTAGATCATGCAAATGTTTCTGGCATGCGCATATGGTGTCTGCACGTACCAAGAGCGAAAGCGCATATGCCACGATCCTAAATGACTGTAATATTCATAGATCCGTGCTTTTTTTTTTTTTACTTTACCTCTACACTTAGACTTTGTGGTGTCCACAACACGGGGGGCTCGGGCTCTCCAAAAGCCCTATTACTTGCGCTTCTTCTACACTTTTAATCCAGATGATTAGCATTATTAGTAATCGCTTATGCCATCAGCTGCTCATAACTGGCTCGAGGTTACTTCGAGGGGTCACGTTCGAGGCATTTCAAACTCACGCTCTCTGAGAGCTGCTGGAGCCGTTACGCATAACGCATCATCAAGGATGCCCACGCGTCCCGCCTCTCCACACAAAGCACTATTAACCCTTCCAGCATCGTTATGATCAGTTTTGGGCGTCCATCACACCGAAATAGCTCGTTTGTTCACACGTAATTAGTCACTTACCGCTTATTCCCAGCGCAGTTGCTCATGGACGCGCTGGTTGTTCCTTGGAACGACGATGGCCAGGACATGCGGGACTTCTTGAGCCCCGGCCGGTCACTCGTGTCCATGGCATTCGAGCGCTCTATCTGTCGGTGGTGATGCCGGTCGGTGTCAGAGTAACCGCGATGTTTGATTTTGATGGGGGTCCGTGGCTGTCTCCACAGATGCTGGGGAGGCTTGAGGGTCGCCTGTCCCTCCCGGGGAACCGGCAGCGAAAGAGACAGGCTCTTTTTAGAGCAAGGTGGCGGTTCCATCATAGTGCAAAATTAATAGATGTACCGAACGCAACGTGTTACAGAGGAATAAAAACAATATGGCTATGTTATTCGTTAAGAAATCAACCCGTCTACTGTCCGTAACTGACTAGTCTCCATGTCTAACACCGGAATGTATTGAAAGCAGGTCCAAAGGCAATAAAGATTCAGTGCTTTTGTGAGAACTAATCACAGTGTTCAGATAACAGGTGATGGCGCAATGTCGTCCTGTCTTCTTGTCATCCCCGCAATTATGTGGACGGTAAATCCAAAAAGTTCAGAAAGGCTCCACTTTAGAACATCGCAAGGCGTCGTAGCATCCGCGCCGGTGAAGCTCTTCCCCTGAAGTTTCTCATAGCGCGTCGGGTCACTTATGTTCAGTAGGGATTTATTGCTTTGATCAACCCTCCGGACTGCTTTCCTACCGCTATTATTGCTGCTAAAGACCGAACATGTCTCTCCAAGCTCTGGTGTCTCCAACTGGAGCCATGAGAACTCTGCGTTGAGAAGCAACGTTGTACATCTGGAACTAACGGCGACTAAAACTCAAGCTCGCTGTCAGGAGATTCACCTTCCACCTCCATTAAAACCTCGCCGCGAACAGTTTCATTACGCGAATCATGTTGAATTTTGCCTGGAGAACAGCGCGCGTGGGATGATGGATGTATGAGAGAGATCCATGCAAGCGGCTCTTTCGCGTCCTCGCTTTCTTCTTTCTTGAAGCATTCGCTCAATTCCGCGAAAACATGCTTGTAAATCAAAGTTCACCGATCTTCGCGCTGCACTTTAGTTAGTTTTGCCGTCTTATCTCGTTCGGATCATTCAGTTGTCGACAGATGTTAAATTATGGCATTTGAGAAACACTCTATCGCTTCACTCAGTCTCCACCACCGCCACCATCTCTCTCTCTTTCTCTCTCTCCCCTCTCTCTCTTTTCATTTAAGAGTCCGCGCCTCTATGCAGTTTTCTCGTTCACTTAGGCGAGATGGACCCAAGCCGCTCCAGTCGTCACTAGTTTCCCCCTATGAATTGATTTCGCAAGTAATTCCATTAAGTAAACATATCGATTTTACCAGTAATGCGAGGTGCATTTGGGAGAGACAAATCGCCATAATTACGTCCATCAATTATGAATGAAATAAATATATAATGTTGTGGGGCTAATGATTCTAACCGCACTGAACAGGGTAGAATTTTTCATAAAGTCTTTTGCAAATTGATAACCATTTACATGAGCGTTTTTATCACTTATTAATGAAGACATTTTTGATGTTTTGTGTTGATTATGGTAGCACGTTATTCTCAAAGGATGTCTGCTTAAATCACTGTATCTGTCAGCATTCCCATTCATCTCATTGACAGTTGCTTGACTGGTGCAAGATGTATACACGATTTCAAATCTACCATTTTTCCTCATGGGCACACAATTCTGCTGCTAGGTTATTTTGAGCCAACCATCTAATTACGGCAACAGACAAGGAAAAAGGTTTTTAAGCGCCCTCCGGAATCACTGGAAAACATGTAGACGTCTCAAATATTAAGTATTCATGGAAATATTCTGAATATATATATATATATATATATATGGCTACTCAGATAGCACATGTATATCTGAAAGATGTCTGTTAAAGATCACTTGATCTGGAAAGCATCTGCTGTATAAAAAAAAATCTGACAGACATCTGTAAGATGTCAGTTTTACATACATTTTAAATCATAAATATCTTAAAGACAACTAATAGACATCTATTTGAGATCTGACAATAAACGTCCTATAGACGTATTGCAGATGAGCAAACACTAAAAAATACATCTTATAAGACGTATTTTAAGCATCTGTTTATATTCCTTATATTGCTTATATTTCAATAAGCATCTGCTGTGTACAAATATCTGATAGACGTCTGTAAGATATCAGTTTTACATACATTAACATCTTAAAGACATCTAAATAACGTCTATTTGACATCTGATAGGTAAAACCTTTAGATGTATTGCAGATGAGCAAACACTCTAAAAACACGTCTTGCAGATGTAAATGTAGACATCAAATAGACGTCTCTCTGATCTATGTGTGCTATCAGGGCCCAGATAGCACACATACGTCTGCAAGATGACTGTTAAAGATCACTTGATCTGGAAGGCATTTGCTGTGTACAAACATCTGACAGATGTCTGTAAGATGTCAGTTTTACATACATTCTAAATCATAATCATCTTAAAGACATCTAATGGATGTCTATTTGACATCTGATAGGAATTGTCCTATAGACGTATTGCAGATGAGCAAACACACTAAAAATACATCTTGCAGATGTAAATGCAGATGTCAAATAGACGTCTCCAAAATGTACGTGTGCTATCAGGGTACATTTTAATGGCCGCTAACAACCCAGATAGCACATGTATGTCTGTTAAAGATCACTTGATCTGGAAAGCATCTGCTGTGTACAAACATCTGACAGACGTCTGTAAGATGTCAGTTTTACATACATTCTAAATTCTAAACATCTTAAAGACATCTAAAGAACGTCTATTTGACATCTGATACATGTCCTATAGACGTATTGCAGATGAGCAAACACTCTAAAAAAATACGTCTTGCAGATGTAAATGTAGACGTCAAATAGACGTCTCTGTGATCTATGTGTGCTATCAGGGCCCAGATAGCACACGTACATCTGCAAGATGACTGTTAATGATCACTTGATCTGGAAAGCATCTGCTGTGTAAAAAAAAAATCTGACAGACATCTGTAAGATGTCAGTTTTACATACATTTTAAATCATACATATCTTAAAGACAACTAATAGACATCTATTTGAGATCTGACAATAAACGTCCTATAGACTTATTGCAGATGAGCAAACACTCTAAAAAATACGTCTTGCAAATGTAAATGCAGATGTCAAATAGACGTCTACGTCAGTTAAACACTGTTTAAAAACCACAAATGGCTGGCTCCTACATTAGCACAATTAAATGACTGAATTCATATCCTGAGCTAGTTAATCCATCAAGCTAATGGCATATTTAGAAAGGAAGGACATTTTTTTTTTAATTGCGAAACATAACAGGATTGAACAGTTCTCCAGCATGAGTGCACCCTTTACAACATGTTGCTTCCTCGTTAATCCTCTTGTTGCAGGGCAATCTTTGGTGATTAGATAATTAACCTTCACTTTCATGCCCACCCTTTGGCTTTCAAATCAAAGTCACATTTTTTAGCCTGAAAGCAGAATCTCTAGTTAATGTTTAGCTAATCCAGTGATTCCCAATCCTGGTCCTGCAGGCCACCCAATGTATCTGAAACAATGGTTTCAAGTATTGGGAATGGTCTACTTACAAACTAATAAGTTGAATCAGCTGGATTTAATTAGAGAAACATCCAAAACTTGTACTATAGGGTATCCTCCAGGAACAGGGTTGGGTTGAATTAGTTATCTCTAGTTACTGAGCAACATTCGACTCTATTAATGCAATACCCAAATGCCCTTAAACGTCGAAGCTTATATGTTGCTCTTCTAGATCTCTCATGCGTCTGTCTCATCTGTCTCTCATTTCCGCTGTAAACTTGACAGCAGTGATATTGATACTTCACTCATAATTAGATTGCACTCAGTCATGTATCGCTGTGACGAAAGGCTTTTGCTTTTTTTCCCCTCCGCATTGATCCTGTTTACATTAACTCACTGCTGTGGTAATGGAGGTTTCTTTCAGTTGGACGTCTTTAAAGGTCACACATCTCCGCGCCGCTGGGTACACGAAGCACAGCATTAGTTTTATGTATACATTGACATACCCAACAGACAGACGGTGAAATATGCGAGTGGGTGTCTGTTGGAGTTTCATATGGATTGAATATTGGTTTTCATCACAATGACGATAAATACCGCTGAGGACTGAATTACTGCGGACAGCTTAAACAAAAGGGCGCCCATTTACATTCCCAATGTGCACCTTAATGGAAATGTCAAGCACTTTCAATTTATGCTGCTTATTCTGGATCAGAATAGGCAAATTCACAGCTCACTTACCCTTCTTTCCCCTTTCACCCCGTAAGTTAGACTGAAATATCATAGCTTACACTCTGATACGGGGCAGTAATGTATCTTAGTCAAAATAATAAGGCCAGTGTTCAGAGTGCATCTGGTACGGCGCATCTTCAGCGAGCAGTTTGTCTGCTCCTATTTTCACTTTGCGGTGAGCGTATGCTACTTCTCAGCCCACTCAGAAGCACACATGCATAGACGAGCGCTGAAACATGAAAGGCGATTTCTCAATGTAATGCCAAGAAAAGCTTTTCGTCTGGCTGGTGTCCCAAACCGTAGCATGAGGGCACTGTTTCTTTTGGGAAAAGGCTGTAAAATATTAATTTGATCCTCTGAGGAATAGACTAATGAATGCAATGTAAGTGCAGTTGGTCGTGCATCCAGCACCTGTATCGCAGAACAGTAAATATGGAATGCACTTCGGCTTGAATGATGTGTAACCGCCTCCCACACTAGGATATGTGGTATGTTTTGTCGCTTGGCGTCTGAAGAAGCCGAATATTAGTCCAGAACGAGGCATGCCTATTTTCAGCCTTTTCTGCAGCTCTGTGTAAGGAGGGAGCACTTTGTTCAGCTTGTTTACCAGGCTATTACCTGCTTCTGTCCACTTCCTTAAACACCCTCTGCTAATATATATCTTGTGTTTGCATGGCATGAGGGGAAATGTGGACATCAAACAGTGTTAAAGGAATAGTTCACCCAAAAATGACAATTCTGTCATTAATTGCTCACCCTCATGTCGTTCCAAACCCGTAAGACCTTTGTTTATCTTTGGAACTCAAGTTAATATATTTTTGATAAAATCCAAGAGCTTTCTGACCCTGCATAGACAGCAACACAACTGACACGTTCAAGGCCCTGAAAGGTAGTAAGGATATTGATAAAATAGTCCATGTGACATCAGTGGTTCAACCTTAATTTTACGAAGCTATGAAAATACTTTTTTTGCGTGAAGAAAACAAAAATAATGACTTTATTAAACCAAATTCTTCTATTCCGTGTCAGTCTTTGATGTGCACCATCAATACGATGACACATGATAGCACATTGATAGGTATGTTATGATAGTTGCGTTGCTGTTTATGCAGGGTCAGAAAGCTCTCGGATTCATCAAAAATATCTTAATTTGTGTTCCCAAGATGAACGAAGGTCTTACAGGTTTGGAACGAAATGAGGGTGAGCAATTAATGACAGAATTTGTATTTTTGGGTGAACTAATCCTTTTTTACATGGGTCATTCCACAAAATCGATGCCTTTTCCACTTCGAAAAATAAAATAAGTTTAAACAATATTTTGATTAAAATGATGAGAAATTTATTTTTTGTATTGTGCCATCTCAGGCTATGTAATTTATTATTTTATGAAAAAACCTTACCCTTACCAGCATACATTTTTTTTAATGTAATATTGATGATAAGCATAAGTAGTATTGTTATGTTTTTATATTGCACATTTATTTGTTGTTATTTTAAATCTATGTTTGATTATTTCTTAGGGACGCAAAAGGTGCTGATTTCATGGAATGACCCATATTTTCAATTTTGATTTATTACTGTGATGGTAAAGCTGAATTTCCAGTATCATTACTCCAGTCTTGAGTGTCTTTCAAAAAACATTCTAATATATTAATATGCTGCTCAAGAAATATTTATTATTATTATCAACGTTAAAAACAAATGTTTTTGTAGAAACTTTTATTTTTTATTTTTTTCTTTTATCAATTTGATGCAACCTGCCTTAAACAGAAGTATTTCTTCCAAAAACAAAAATCTTACTGACCTCAAAATTTTGACTGTTAGTGTATGTTAAAAGAATCTTCCTCAACTGCAGAACACACATGTAAGATTAAACATGAAAACATAAAAATAGCATTACATCATCTGCGCAAAATGATGCAAATGCAGAAAAGATCAGGTTTTCACAAGAACAGTCTTCACATTTTTGTTGATAAATATTTCCTACTTAGTTTAATTTTGCACTCTGTTTATTACAATGAAATTTTAGCCTGCGCAGTTAATGTTAATTAATCCAACATGACAAGTTAAAAGATTTTTTTGTTGAAAGAGCAAAACTATGACAACAACAAAAAAGACCTGTGGAAAAACACCGACAGAAAGAAACGACTGAGAAACCCAAGCACTCAGCAACAGATCATTCAAAGACATTAATGATGAGTTTCTGGAAAAAGCGAACACATGAGAACAATGTGGCTTTCTGGAAGAATAAACTAAGCACTCTCCAACCGCCTAATTGCACTTTAAGTGAGTTACAGAACTTGTGAAAGCAGAGGCTAAGGAGTGTCAAGATGGGCCTGGAGATAGGGTTGAGTGTCATTTAGAGCCCTCGGCCGGCCAGGGTGCCCTTGCGCTTGTAGTTCACCATGCACCATTACCATCCGCTCTCATTACCTAGCAGCCCATCATCTCGGATGCCAACAATATCGGCGGCATTAACGCTACCCGCAAGATATGATTTTCCATTCCAGCTGTTGGAGAAAGAGGATGACATGTCAAGCCTCACTAGACGATGATTCATATGAACCAGACGCCGCTTTCTCCCCCCAAGAACCGAGACGTTCTAGAACATTCTGGCACAGTGAGAGTTAATGCTATCCAATCACCTCCTGCATGTTTTATTATCCTTGCCTTTCTTCTGTTCAGCATTTTGGGAAATCACAGGTTTCTACAGCAGAGTCAACACCAACAGTGCAGGGGGACTGCGTGGGTGGAAAAATGAAAGGCAGAATTCTGAATGCGTCTGACATATCGTCCACTCCGGCACTATGCTTCCCGAAGGTAGACAACTAGCAGAGCTTCTCCATCCAGAAAGAATTACAGAGCTTTGTAGAAAATGGAAATCAGAGCATAAGTGCACGTACGTCAGAACATAATAACAGGGATCGCTTGTAGTGCATTCGAGTGCCGTTCTCTATTAACATCTGCGGCGACATGCAAAGAGCAGGGGAAGTCATCCAGTTAGACCGAGCTTATTAAAACACGCGGCGGTCCATTTGTCTTATTGATCTGCCTATGTTCAGCAACAGCATGTTGCCGTTTGCATTGGATCCAACATTGCAGATATAATATGGCCTTTTTGGATGCCCTTTGGCTTCTTGAGTGTGTTTATTCCTTCTCAATGCCAAGTGGGCAGCGGCACATAGGCTTAGCTTTGGTCAACCAATCAGAGCAGCCTTTTAACCTAATTACCAGGACGGAGTCTCCGGAAGAGGCTCTTGTCTTCCTGCGGTGGTCTTAGGGGTTGAAGGGCATGGAAACAAAGGACGCCAAACATACGTTTTTTGAAAAGAGGGTGAACATCTTCCCATCACCTTCAGCGCTAATTCATTGTTCCAAACCTAAACAGAATTCAAGATGGGAACCTTGACATTAACCCCCGACAAAAGAGAGTGGGAAACTCTGACATTTTCGTGTTCTTATTTCTAAATGATAATGTCAAGCCACCCTATGAGTATCTCCTTTCTCTGAAAAATTTAAAGTCTCCCGGTACAACACTGTGAGGCCCGTATTGACATTTCTCTACTCTATGGAGATATAAATCACAGATTGTTTGTGTTTATTGATGAGTAATCCTAATCTTCAAATCTTAACCTTTGGCTCTGACAGAGTGGGTGCAGAGTGACTTTTTCAGGCGGCCAGGTCCAGCAGGGACGGCCTTTTTCGCCAGCCAAATCCGACTGTATATCTCCACAGGGCTTTCGCTCACGTCAGAGGAGGAATTCTCTGCTCTCCGGAGCACGCAATGTCAAACTGATATGAGGTGCTGGGTAGTTTTTCTGCATTCTAAAAAATGCTGGGTTATTTTTTAATCCAAATGCGTTCAGCCTGTTGGGTCATTTTATTGGATTGTTTTTAATGATGGGTTATTTTTTCTATCAAACCGCTGAGTTGAGCCTGTCTGTGATGAAACAACCCAGCTGTTAAGTTATAGTCATGGTGCAGGCTTTTTGCGTTCTCTACAGGAGAAAGCAGCTCTCAGCGCCGCAGCTTATTTTGGTATAATACTGAATGTAATTTAATTTGATGTTAAAATATGTTCTCTAACCTCAGTACTGTTTGTTTATGGGCAGGTTATAGAGTCAGTCACGGCATCTTTCAGCTACGAGTGAAACGCATGGCGGTGGTTTGAAGTTTGCAGCTCCCCCGGCGAACAGCTGCCCATCATTGAATGTAATATTGTAAACTATGCAGTATTCACCCAAATAAATTAAATTTGTCTTATATTTTTGTCCATGGATGTTCTTGCTTAATAATAAATGTTTATGTTTTGATTATTGCTGTTACCTCTATAATTCTGTGTGTGATTTTTAATTTCCAGGCCATTTTAAGCCAGCAATATGATATTTTTTAAACAATAGTTGACTTAAATAAAACAACCCAGCATGTGTTCTGTCCAATATTTAGCCAGCACTGGGTTGCCAAATAACCCAAGTTGGGTTGTTTTTAACCCAGCATTTAGAGTGTAGTTTACAATTAAAAATAAAATAAAAAAATAAAATAAAATAAAAATAACATTCAAAAGTATTATTTTAATTAAAGTGTATTTAAGCCCTTTTCACCTAAATAGTGCTGATTATAGTGGCGGCGTGGCAGTGAAATCTAAGCCGGTGATAGGCTGCTGTTTGCTGGGGTAACTGCGAACCTCAGACCACCACCTCGCGTTTCGTAGCTGAAAAGATGCCGTGACTGACTCCATAACCTGCCCAAAAACTGCAAGAACTACTCTTTCCTGTAGAGAATGCAAAAGCCCGCAGTCTGACAGTAAAGACCCTGATATACTTCAAGCAAAATCGAAGAACGAACAATTTATTTCGAACAAAATCTGGCCGTTCGTTTTGGGAGTTCGAAACGGCTTGCCAAAGCTAACTCCAGAAAAGTTTGTTACGGCTACAAAACAGCTTCATACTACCATTGGTCTGGGGCGATTAGGAGGAGGTCTTTCCGCCTTCTTCCATGCAGAACTCGTTTGAGAACAGAGCTTATGATGAAATAAGACTGACACTGTTTTACATGTTTAATATTACTGTTGCTTTTTGACTATATTCAATATATTGATTAAAGTGTCATGTAAATACACAACTTCACGGCAGTGCTAATTTGCAGAGCTCTTGCAAACATACCTATGTTGCTATGACCAGATGCTTTTTATAAAAAATGCTTGCTGTTTTTTCCATTTTTTGTTGCATTTATTTTGTTACCGAAGCGAGCATCACATATTTACATATTCATTTAAACGTTGCTTTCATCAGAGTGGGCGGCGTAGGGATGTTCGCTAACTGTATACCACTGCACACGTATTTCAAACTTCATTTTATCCCTAAATGAAGAACAAAAAGGAACTTTGTTTTGAGTATATCAGGGCCTTGACTCAACAGCTGGGTCAGTGTTGTTAAGTCTGCGGTTTGCCCATGGAATTGGGCTACTTCAACACAGTTGTCGCCAGTAGTTTTTTACATCTGCGGGTTGAAGCATCCCCAAATAATGGGATATTTATCCTGGAATGTGATTTTTGCAAGTGTTTTTCTGGGGGACCCCTTCTGAAACACTATTGGGCTAGTTTTGAGCAGCAATTGGGCAGGTTTTGTTGTGAAAACCTGGCAACCCTGGGCTGGGTTGAAGTAACCCCACTGTGGGTTGTTTCATCAGAGGGAGGGGTAGGAGTGTATAGTTTCAGCTGTTAGTGAGACTGACCCAGCCACTAACCCAAAGGCTGGGTAATACAAAAACCACACAGCAATGGGGGAAAAAAATTATAATACTAAAAAAACAACCCAACATATGACCCAGCAGGCTCAACCCTGCCGGTTGGGTAGAAAGAAACACCCAGAATCTTTTATAATGTAAATTTCCCTTTTCTTTCTAGATGTTTTTTTCTACTAGATTTGGGGACACATTATTTCAGAGCAAGAAGTGTTCAGGAATGTGTTTCATTTTCACTTCGGAATGCTTAGACATGGTAAATTAAGGGAGAAAAACACTTTCTGTAATCCCGTAGGTTCTGCTTTTTGTCAATTGTCTATCAGGGACACTAGATTGGCTGACGGCACCACAGGAACGCTCACAGTCACAAGCCCTTCACTGGCATGACTTGAATTGAATTTAAGCAGATATTACGGTGACAGTGTTGAGATCTGAGCAGAGGTGTAACAAGAGAAGGTTAAAAAAAACAAGTGCAGCAGCGAAGATGCGCTCAAGGGCAAATGCTAGAGCACAGATGACGGCTACTGGTTGGCGAAGGGCTTTATTTTCATTATGTTAAGGAGTATAAAGCAACAGGACCATGTTATTGTCATATTGAGGTTCTTAAAGGAGACCTTGGCATCAAGGATGACACCTAACCTTACGTGCCCTTATAAAACCTGGTGTGTATAGTCTATTCTGACCCAGAATTTAGACAGGAAACACCATCCGACAGAAAAGTCTAACCACATTGTTTGTGACTTACAATGGAAGATGGGAAAAAACAGGTGTTAATCTATCCCAACTATCAGATTTTTATGTGAAATACATTGATATCCTGTTTAATGATTTTTCTTTTGAAAAAGGTGGCATTAATGTAAAATGCAAAATCAAATATTCTATGTAAATTTATGCATTTTGACGATTTGGTTGAATAATTAAATAATGAGAGACAAATCCAATAAGAGAATCCAGGTCAAAGAGACACATCTGAATATAGTCTTACATTTTTAATTTGAAGCAACGCCATAATAGTAATAGACTGTGACTGATTCAGACCAATTTTACTCAACAGGCCTATAGGTTATAATGAAAACTTAAGTTTCCGCACTGTACATGTTTCACAGAATTATTAAATAATAACTCAAGATTATTAAGAGCATAACCCTTCTATGATCAAGAGAGAAATTAAAAGTGTGCGTGTCTTACCCTATACATCACCAATAAGAAAGAGAAAGATAAAAGTCTTAAATGAGGTTTAAAACAAATTATATAGATTAAAGTCTGTGCAATATTATCCTCGATTCCCCTCAAAGTTCAAATGAAAATGACACGAAATGACATTTGACAACTTAGAATGATGAATGTGAAATATACTTAAAATATAGCTACTAAAAATTAAATATTAAAAACCAGCTTTCTTCAGTGTGTTTGTTTTTTTTTAATTCAAAATGACTGAAAATGCATACGGACTTTGTACTCTGTAAACAGTGTCTACGAGGCCATCTCAAGCTGAGACTACTTGACACCAAGTGCTTTGACAAAGCTGGAGGCCACAGCGGGTTGAACTTTAACTCAAAGATCTAGTGAGAGAGGTCTTGGCCACAAGTTCAGTCCAATCACCATGAAGCTTGAGGAGACAGTCGAGTTTGAAATGTCAGAGAGGTATATACAGTGAATAAATGAAGTGAGATGTCCAAATGAGTGAGAGATGTGACTGAAAGACCTTCTCTAGTTGGTAAAGAGTAGGACTCCAAGCACTCATCCCTGAGGAGCCCAGTGCTGAACCTCCAGAAGGGTCGTGAGGAGAGCGACCAGATTGCGAGACCACACACTTGATGATTGTAGGAACAATTTCACTGTGACACGACATCTCAAAGAGACTCGCAAGATCAAACGTGACTAGAGGGCAAAAACAAATGGAGAACAATTGATGTTGTCAGCTGGCTCTTCTAGCGTTCATTCTGTTTTACAGTGAAAAACAAATTATTAAACGAATATGGGCAATGTTCTTTTTCTGCTTTTGTTTTTAGCACTGAAAAGGCATGGACAGGTATTTTTGTCTCTGACCTTATTGAATATGCATTTGTAGGAGTTTCACTTTCAGACGCAAAATTTATGAGAGGAGAGTATTTAAATGAATCACGCAACACGTTTTACTAGCATTAGCGTTCATCAACTTACTGCCATTATTTAACAGGAGCATAGTGAGCACCGATGCTCCCTAGCATTTGCAATGCATTGTGGGATCCAGTGCACTGGAAGGAACTTGTGACTGAGACAGCCCTTAAAGGAGAAGTCCACTTCCAGAACAAAAATTTACAGACTCACCCCCTTGTCATCCAAGATTTTCATGTCTTTTTTTCTTCAGCCATAAAGAAATTATGTTTTTTGAGTTAAACATTTCAGGATTTTTCTCCATACAATGGACTGCTGTGGTGCCCCGATTTTGAACTTCTAAAATGCAGTTTAAATGCGGCTTCAAACGATCCCAAATGTGGCTGTAAATGATCCCAGCTGAGGAAGAAGGGTCTTATCTAGCGAAACGATTGGTTATTTTCATTTTAAAAAATACAATTTAAATAGTTTTTAATCTCAAATGCTCGTCTTGTCTCAAACGCTCTCCCTGAACTCTGTATTCTGCCTCAAGACAGTACGGGTATGTCAAAAAACTCCAAACGTATTTTCTCCTTCAACTTCAAAAATCATTTCAAAATCATCCTACATCACTGCAGAAGTGCCGACCCAGTCTTTGCAAAGTGAACATGCAAAGAAGATCAAACACTCTTAACAAAAATATATAAGATGAGTTGAGGGAGAACATGAGACCCTAACTGTCATGAACCGGAAAAAAAATGTTCAGGCGGAGTGAGAAAAGATGAGCGTTTGACATTAAAAAGTATATAAATTGTATTATTTTTATGAAAATAACCGATCATTTCGCTAGATAAGACCCTTCTTCCTCGGCTGGGATTGTTTACAACCGCATTTTGGGATCGTTTGAAGCCGCGTTTAAACTGCATTTTGGAAGTTCAAAATCGGGGCACCATATCAGTCCATTATATGGAGAAAAATGCTGAAGTGTTTTCCTCAAAAAACGTAATTTCTTTATGGCTGAAGAAAGAAAGACATGAACATCTTGGATGACAAGGGGTGAGTACATTATCTGTCAATTTTTGTTCTAGAAGTGGACTTCTCCTTTAAAATGGCTGATTCCCTGATCAGTGTCCTGGCTACTGAACAAGGGAGCTGATTATGAAACACCCTTGGTATATTGCATTGGTCGATATGTAAATGAGATGTTGCGGCTGTTCTTTAATTTACGCATTATTAAATCACCCGCAGAAATGTCCATGCCCATCGGCGCTGTTTTGGAATAGCGCTCTTATGCTAATTTGCCCTGTTTATTAAAACTGGCTCTTGATTATATTCTTTTTTTCTATTTTGTTTTTCATTGTACAACAGAACGCGTGGTAGGACAGCCAGCAGACAACGTCGACTGTCCTCCGTGTGTTTTTCTTTTCTAGTCACGTTTGACTAGAGAATCTCGTCACTGTGAAATCGTTCCTACAATCAACAAGTGTGTGGTCTCATGGTCTGGTCGAATCGAATCATCTAGTGTGCGCATTCAGGGGATTATAGGGCTAAATATTAGATGAAACTGTTTTTATGTATGTGATCTTAACCGATTTGAAAATTGTGTTCTAGTAAAACTAATTGCACAAGAAAAGTAAAACTAATTGCACAAGATGACGATGATTGCCTATAAAACTGCACAAGTTTGCACTGCAAAACATCTTATTTTGCTCAGGCCTGGTTTCACAGACAAAGCTTTATAGACTAAACCAGGATTAGGACAATTTTAGTTAGGACATTTAAGTAATTTTTATAAACATGCCTTAGAAAAAACACTACTGGTGTGCATCTTCAGACAATACAAAGATATATTTTAAGATCTGTCAAGGCAAGTTTTTTTTCAGTTGAAACAGCTCAGACTAACATTTTATTCTGGGACTAGGCTTAAGCCTTGTCTGGGGATTAGTGTTTTTGTCTTGTTTCTAGTCAGAATATTGAAAAATTCTTAAATCAAGATGCATTTAGACAAAATTACATGAGATATTTAGACTTGTTTCCTGGGGGAAAGCAAAGGAATTTTTTCTTAGCTTACTGGCAGATAATTTTACTTGTTTCAAAATTCATTAATTTATCTGCTTTATCTTATTTTACATAATTTTGCTTATCTAGTAAACACATCTTGATTTAGAAATTTTTCAATATTTTGACTAGAAACAAGACAAAAATACTAAGATAGGCGCTTTTGCAGTGTGATCCAGCAGTTGAGCCCTCTTGAATTCAAAAGAGGTGGTGGCTGAAAGGAACAAAAACTAGAATAAGATAAATGGCCAGGCATTTGGAAGTGGGGCAAGTTTGGTTTATTTCAGTTTCTTAAAGACAAGATTGAGTTTCTTCCTTCCAAAAGTTCCAGGGCAGTTGAAAAGAGAGGAAGGTTGATGGACACATCTGTATAATCTGGTTGGAGCACCAACCTCACATTAAAATCACCAAGATGAAGAGCATCCTGAGGTTTTGCCCAAATGATTGTGAGGTACAAACAGATGTCATTTTCAGGAAGGAGGAAATTTGGGAATTTCCATTGTGATATTCTAAGGAAAACAGATCTGCGGTCTAGTGGTTAGAACTCATGTTCTGATACGGTTGAGCAATAGTTCAATCGAAAAACACTGCATACCTTAACATGAAATTTAAAGACTTGATCTGGAGACTATTCGAGACCACATAAACATGGCCTTCACAAGATTCCTCAGACTGAATCTTGGTTTCGGCTTATGAACCACAGAGACACTGCAAAATCTTCATGACTTTGACGAACTGAAATATTTCATAATCAAGAGCATTAGCGAGCTATGAATACAGCGGTGATGGATAGTCATGGCTACTTAGCCAGTGTACAATGCCACATCAGCTTCTCCACAAGCCGTTCTGTTCAGTTCTGTTGTTTTTATATAGCCAGGCATTTTACCTACATAAGCATTTTGTAAAAAATGGGATTCTGTTGTATCTGTACAGCTCAGCATTTGAAAAGATGTTGCAACACATTCAGCATTTCTTCTAGTTATTAGACTGGATCTTGAATCCAGCTCTGTTTGACATCACAAGGACAAGAAACTGCACACAGACTTTGTGTGTAATGTGATATCAACTGGTCTGAACATGAACAAAGTTCATATTGTGAAAGTATGCTGAACGGAACATGAAATCGCTGACAGAAGGCAAATTCAACTTTAATCTGTTCCGTAAACAAAACTATTGTATGGTGAAAAAAGTCTAGAAGATTTTCACACTGTTTGGAGCTTGACAAATGAAACATTCTTTTCATTATATGGAAACGAGCAGCCCAGATATTCAAATGTGATGTTGCATGGAAGAAGAAAGCTTGCTGGTGACATGCGGGTAGGTGATAAAATATTAACCTTTGGGTGGACTTTCCCTTTAGGCTGTGGTGTTCATGTGAGTGATAGAGGGGTTGGAGTCTTTCATGACTTTCCAGTCCCAAAGCAGCAAAAAGGCCACAAATAAAAATACATCTTCTCGGCCCGAGCCAAGGATATGTCAGAGAACATGTTTGCAGATGAACTGTCACAGATTGTGGTGTCTTCAGGGCTTATCCCACTCAAAGGGACCCAAGAAGAGACATTGTTTTGGCACAGAACAATATGACATTACTCACAGTGGATTATCAGCTCCAAGACCTCCAGCAGATATTAAAAAAAAACCGTCAGAGGACAGATGACGTTTGACAGGTATCTTTAGCAGTGGACAGTTCTTGATGCAGACTGTATTATAGTTGGGAATCATCCATCCTCAAAAGTAGCGACAACATACTCTATTGTCTCTTTCTGACAAAGCTTTTGCTTACTCAGATGCACTTCACGAAACTGATGCTTATGCTGCCTTCATTTCAGAATGATCGCGTTTGATGCACAATCACAATGTCATAATTATCAGTGGGGAAAGTCATGATTTTCAGAGTTGTATCATGTCATTTAAAAAATCGTGATGCAAGACAATGTGGTGTCACAATTGAAGGGGTAATTCACAGCTAATAAGACAGGCTTTTAATAAAACTCGGCTGTCTATGCAGTCAAAATGTGATAAATAAATGAAATTAGTGCTACATGACTAGGGAAAACCAAGAAAAGGGCTGTGGTGGTTTGACTGTCCATGGGTGGACAAAATGTGGAAGTTTGATCTGTGTTAAAAACAAAAGCCCCGGAGTTCTATTTGTCAGCAACAATCCGCCATATGACAAAATTATGCATTTTCAAAATTATGCAGCTGGGTTTTTGCTGACAAATAAATGGGGTTTCTGTGAGTGCAGGTTACAGAGAAAGAGCACACCTTGTTCATTTACATATATGCTACTGACATTACACAAAGCTGGTTGAAAAAAAAAATGAGTCAACTTGAAGGGTTAGTTCACACAAAAATGAAAATTCTGTCATTAATGACTCACCCTCATGTAGTTCCAAACCCGTAAGACCTTCGTTCATCTTCAGAACGCAAATGAACTCTTTCCCGCCCATTGTTTTTGAAAAAAGTTGCCAGCCACCACCAGCATTTTTGCTCATTTGCACTAAAATTGAATAACAAGTTAGCTTATGGGCAAGACTTCTGGTTTGAGGAGGGTTTGCACTTACGTCACGATTTGGTCGTTACCATACTGGCCATACTCAGAATGTAAACAACAGCATGGATTGCATGATTAATGTACTGCTGAATATGTTGTTCTGCTAATTTATGTCTAAACCTTGGAAAAAACACGTAGAAGCTGCTAAATCATATAGAGATGGACTTAGTAAGCAGGAAAGGGAGCAAAATTTTGACAAACTAAAGTTAATAGGTGGTTAAGATACGTACGCCAGTATTAATTAAGATATTAGCCTAATATTTCACCTACCTGACCAGAAATGATAAGAACAAACACGAATGTTGTCAAGATTCTTGCCCTGGAAATCCACATTTAGTTTGGCCAACCACAAACGCCTTTTGTTCCTCGGACAGTTTTTGCACTCTTCTCCTTGATTTGTTACAACTTTTAGCAGTCTATAGTACTCCAAATGTTTTTACCGATGAGTACAGCCCAAAACATGACCATAATTGACCATTTTCAGCAGCAACAATCAGGAAAATTTGCGAGTTTCCATGCGGTTCAGCGGCATTGTTTACATTTAGTGTCGCCAGTATGGCCGACTAATGAGGCGTTGTGAAAACACTCTACAGGAAATTAGGACAAGAATAACGTGCAGTAAACGGTAAAATTGTTCGCACTACAAACCAGTGTGTTCATAATTAAGACAATACATTAAAATACTATAGTAAGACACCAATTTGCAGTATCAAGCAGCAAAACGAGATGTTTTGTACAGCTAAATATAGACGCTGATAAGATCAGCCAGACTCATTAAATTTACAAATGGCCGCACCCTCTCTTAAGGAAAAATAAGGTGGATACATAATAATAAAGAACAGAGCCTCTACTTTTAAACCAAAAATCTGGTTTATTCTAGCTTTAAGCATTCTTCTTTATTAACACTTGAATGCAGGTAAGTTTCATTTAAAAAGCAACATAAGAAAAAAACATGTTTGGTGAGGAGAGAGAAGATATTTTTGCCTTCTGACGCTGCATGGACAGCAACTCAACTAACACGTTCACGGCCCGGAAAGGTAGTAACATTAATAAAATAATCCATGTTACATCAATGGTTCAGTCATAATCTTATGAAGATGTTATGATATTTTAGTGTGCAAATAAAACAAAAATAAAGACTTTATTCAACAATTTATTCTCTTCTGTGTCCATCTTAGATGCATGTTCACGAGAGCCGTGTCGTGTTACTCTGGTGAATATCGAAGACTGATACGTAAGAGAAGATATGGTTGAATAAAGTCGTCATTTTTGTTTGGATTCTAGTAACTTATTACAGTTGAACCACTGATACATCTAAGCTTGTAACAGGAAATTTTGCTTTAATATATTAATTTAATAACTTAATATTTAATGCAATTCTAATGCATTTTAAAATTGATACTTAATTTTTAATCTAGTGATATACTGCTTCTCATAATTTCAATCCTACTATTGTCACAGATGCTTCTAATTCTGAACCTTTATTGAATTGACCATGTAGTGTTCAGTGTAGTAGCTGATGTGCATATTGACCACACAAATTCATGGAGAACTTAAATAACATTTACTTGTTCAAATGTCACAAAAACAGAGCAGAAGAGCTGTACAAGAGGAAAGAGTGATTGTTGATGAAGAGGTCATTTACCACATCTGTAGCTTTAGTTCATTTCACAGCAGCAGCAGCTCTTACCGCATGTCGCACATGGAAAAAAAATCATTTACAAGATACTGCACTGTGCAATTTCACTCAGATGGATACAAAATATAGAGCAGCAATTTTGATACCATTACAGACTAGCAGAAGAAATATAAGAACACGAGTTCAAGACTCCAGAGAAGAAATATAATCAAACTCAAGCATGTACACGGCAAAGAAACAAACTTAAATGTAGCTGAGGCTCACAGTGTGGAGAGATTACAGTAAACACTGCCGTCTTTTAGGCACGCGACTAACTCCGGGTTTCATCGTAAGTTGCGGTACAAGTCCGAGGTAATGCGTTATCACAAATCAAAATGTCAACCAGATTAATAAGTCACACACACAGACCAAGTACTCAATCATACGTCAATCACATTCCAGTCTGGAGAAGCTCCTTCCCCTCTGGGGGCACAGCAGTTCAAACCAGAGGGGAAAAGGTAGTCACAGTTACGACGGTAAAACTAAATGTCACGCTAAGGCACAGGTCCGGCCTGCTCAAGACTGTTGGCTCTCGGATTTTTAAAAGAAAAGAAAATATGGAGCAGTGCCAACTGAAAAGCTAACTGGCTCCCTCTGCTGGTCTGCAGAGGAACGGCACCATACGGAAAACGCAAAGAGCGAGTGAATGTGTGTGTGTGGGGGAAATACAAAAGCGACAGCAGGCATACTGTGCTTTCAGCAGTACTCTGAGCCTGGTGAGGGGAGAACGGCAGCCCATACTCCATCTCTGACCAGCTGGGACTTCACAACGTGACGGCCGAGACGCTAACGCTTTGCAACAGCAAAACTGTGCGGGTTGAACGAGGTCAAAGAGAGGTGCGAAAGCAGGCAGAAAACAAGAACGAGCGTGAGGAAAGGACAGATTCCGGAGGATGAATACACATGATACGTATCCTCCAAGTGCAACGCTGAACAATCAGCTCAGAAAACCCTGACTCTGTAAAATGGGATGCAAAGATGGGAAGTAGTGCAACAAAAATACTTGGTGCGTGGTGGGGGGAAAAAAAACAAAACGCAATTTTGAGCTAAATCGAACACTAACCCAGCATCAGAGCTCCCCATAAAGACACAGACAGGTGACTCACTAAAGAAAACAGACAGCTACTGTATCCGCTGCACAGATACATGATTTGAGCATGCAAGGCTTGGCACTTGTTTGGGAGAGAGTGTTTGCAGTGGAGGAGCTTTTCTAGACAACTGAACAACTATATACAAACACAACATAGCAGAAAAAGGCTATCGTCCTGCTTAAACGATTCAAATTAAAATGAAAAGGAAAAAAAAAAAAACCCTACAAAGTAGGACTAGATGAACATGACAGAAAATGCTTTTTTCATTGTGGTGTCCGTTGCATCTTTGGGTTTAGAAAAATTAAAGTTAAAACAAAATTAAAAAGGCAAAATAAAAAGAAAACTATTTACATACACATTGAAATTATATACACACAAACTTCAGCAATCATCCATGCGACCGATCTTCAGGGTGCTCTCGCTCACGCACACACAAAAACACACTTAAAGATGGTATTAAAGTAGCGATCCCTTTAGAGAGCTGGTGGTTTAGAGGAAGCCGTCGAGATGAATGCCGGTCAAAAGATGCGCTTGCGTTTCAGGTAGGAGTCGGCGTAGTGCCCCCCGAGACCCTGAGAGTGCTGACCTACATATCCACCCTCCGGACTGGGCTCTGGAGACGGGATGAGACGGGAGAACAGACGCTTCTGCCCACCGACGGGAGTCTAAACATGGACAGAAAATCAAAGTGAATCAAACAGCCGCACTAAGAATAGCCGTTGAAAGGTTCCTGGCACGCTTATACGATAATTGACAAGGAGCAAATATAGATGCTAGACGTCAGGGCTGAAGATGGCCTACCTTCATACCAGCACCAGGTGCAGCAGAAAATAGGCTGGAGTGAGTCATTGGAGGCATTCCAACAGCCTGGAGAAACACAAAGAACTTGTTAAAACTCGGGGACGTGTTGCATATGTTCCAGCCATCTATGCAAATAATAAAGTTGTAATAAAAATGAATATGTAATGATGTGGTGAGGAGGATGTCTCGCTTTAAATAAGTTCTGAAAATGGATCTAGATAAGTGATTTTGGGGCTTGCGGCCAACTCTGCAATCAAACAAGTGTTGCTCTTTTTGTTGAGCTGCACTGTTGCCTCAATGAAAAATTAATACATCACACCTAAATTAATCGAAATGAATTTTGCAATACATTTACCGTTGCGGTTACATCGAAGCCAGATCACAAAGGCATAAAGACAAAACATTTTGGATGTGCGTTTAAACTAAATTTAGAGGAGTTATTCTCTAGGCACCTCATGATTCAATTACAAGGGCCGTGACGCAATAAAAACGATTTAAAGGGGACAATGGATGCAAAATTCACTTTTACATGATGTTTGCATATAAATGTGTCTTTGTGTGTAGACACAACAATGATAAAAATCCATTCTTTTAACCCCTAAAAAAAAACCTTCATGGTTTCAATTATCAAGCCGTTTTGATTTTCTGAGCAGTATGATGTCATATTGCTCAAGCCCCGCCCACAACCGCTAATGGATTGTCCTGTATTTGCACATTTCCACCCTTAGCCAGTTTGCAATTCTCTTGCAATGTCTCATAAGCAATGCAGGTGTTTTGTATCAATGTAAAAGTGAACATCAGAACCAGAGGATGAAGTGGAGTAGTTTTTTGTTTTTGATGGTAACATGCCGCCAAATACACAAAATATGTAAGAGAGAGGTGGAGTGAGCAGTAGATTATAATCATTTAAAGAGTCATGCATCGAAATGGGTCGGTGTGAACTGAGCTGTTTTTGACAAGGTCAAAAGGGTGTTGTTTTACATGTCCATTGAGGAATTTTAACTGAAGTACACTGCAGACATTTCATGAAGATGCTAAAGAATCATACAGGCTTGTGCAAGTAGTGCATTTGATTCTCCATTTCAAAATTAAGTACAAATTAATAAACCAAAACAAGCAAATATAAGTAACGGGGAACAAAGGAACATTACAATCAATAAACAAAAAGTACTTTCAGTATCTGTGAGAGTGCTTTAAGTATCCGGAAGTTAGATGCAGACAGGTGCAGTTATAGATTTTTCTCAGCATTATTGCTTTGATTATTACTGATGACATCATTGCAGCATATAAGAGCTGTCGCGGTCTTTCACACTAATGCACAGATCTATTTCACCAAATCAGATTTTCATAACATAACTGCACAAGTTAAGTTTACATTTCACATCATAAAGGCATTTGAAGATGCAAGTGCATTTAACTGCTCACACAGAGAAACGCACAGTGAGGGGTGGCCAATATTACCAAAATCTTATTAGTAAATTTATTTCAAGGTCACAATGTATATCACAATAGTTATTTTTCTTAATATCATCAACATTTTTGGTAGCATAGAAACTTATTAATTTCTATGCTACCAAAAATGTTGAATGAACATTAAATGACAGACAGCAGGAATATTAGACTGCTGTCACCTTAAGAGCTACCCGGATCAAATACAGGCCATTTCTTAAACGGAAGGCTGCAACCTCCTGAGGTCGTATTTACATGCTGCATACGTCATCAAGCCTGGTTTATTTCAGTTAACTGAACATTACATTCACGAGTCATAAGCATATTACAACAATTTACGCTTCACTAATAATGATGGTCAGATTTATAAATGTTACTATTATAAAATAAGTGATGTATGCAGCCTACGAATGTGACCTCCGGAGGATGCAGACTTCTGGCCACAGTCTCTCAAGAGCACACATTAGGGATGTCACAATACTCAATATAACATCGAACCGTTCGGTACGACATCCACGGTTCAATACGCGCTTGTGAATTGCGGTTTTCGGTTTTGCAATATATTCTACAATGTCAATTATGGCTTACAAATATCATTATGAAAATACACGAGATGGCTTGAAGAACACAAACCATATATTATTGCAGACGAGTGTTTATTGTCCTTTCATTTCATCATTCAAAACGTTTAACGTTATGCCTTTATCCATATTAGATTTAGACATTTAAACAGCTTAAAATCACTTATTTTTAAACCGCAATATGCATCTAGTAGTAGCAGCCTTACATGACTGCTCAATCTTATGTTTACTTAGAAAAATACTGAAGTGTCTGTACAGAGTGTGGAAGCTGAATAGTAGCGCGCTCACCGCATGACAGATGGAGGTGCTGGTGCGGTCACTTGCTCTTAAAATACTCTGTCATTTTTGGTCATACAGATAAAAATAATACCACCCCCCCCCCGACACATTCATAACTATATCAGCCGTTGCACTGTTGCAAACTTTTTTAGCATGCACTTGAGTGCTTATTAGGCTACGTAGGCAATTAAAGGCTCGTTATTATGATTTATATGGTTTATTAATAAACGTGTGGCTAATAGTCAACTATAGTCGTCTGTCAGTATGTGAACTTTATGTATTGAACATGTACTGCATTCCAAACAGCATAAACAATGGCTACACAGAACATATACAAGGGAAAATACTGAAATACTAGCAAGTGAAAGTGCACATTATGTTTCTTCCACAAAGAATGGTTTGTTTTGAGTACCTTATTGAGCTGGGTGGAGGGGATGTTGGTATGAGCTCCAAAGCTGAAGTAAGAGGACTGAGGGGGGCTGGGAGGATAGCTGAAAGGAGACCCTGCATCACTGAAGCCTGTGTGCCTGGAGTGCTTGAGAGACAAAGACAATTACGATTTCACACATGTCCAATCTTGGAACAGAACTCCTTTGCTAGTGTAAATGGAGGGAGGTGAAAACTGTACCTGCAAACCGTAGCTGGGAAGTGCTGCATTTTCCAGAACCTCCTGCTGCTCATACAAATGAGACAAGGGGTCCTACAGATGGAGTGAAAGAGAGAGACAAGTCAGAAAGGGCGGGTGAGCCATCCACACATTCAGTGAAGCTGCTCTTAACACGAGCCGACCTGGTGCAGAGGAAACTCCGGCGTGCACGACTCCTGGAAGCGCAGGCTGTAGTTCGAGTGGATGCTGTGGTTTGCGCGTTGGTTAGACGTGCTGCCAAGCACTGTTCTCTTCCTGTAGGGGTGAGCCCTTGTGCTGGCACCTAAACAAACGTAATGCTTTAGGAAATGAGACAAAAACAAAAAGCGAAAGGTGCGTGAGACATGGTGGGCAGACTGACCTGAAGACGGGAATATGCTAGGAGCACTGAGAAAAGGGTTCTGGGATACACCAACTTCTTTGGGAGGCTCGCCCAATATAGATGCCTTCAGGAAAAAGAGAGGATCTCAATATACAAACCTGCTTTAGATACTATTTGGCAACACGCTGAATACTAACTGGACTAAACAACAGTTCCTGCTGAGCTAAAAGCAAATTGAAGCAATTTCCTCTGGAAGATCATGACAGTAAATGTCAGCTGTGTGACAATAAGTGTGCACAAACAGGAGCAGCCATTAGCATCCATCTCACCCCCGGTAGAGTCGGCCCATCTACTCCTAACATCCCACTCAGGAGGGGTAAATTCATTCCTTGCAGTGCAGGAGAGGCTGCTGGGGAAAAGCCGATCGGTGTGGCTGGGGTCTCGTTCTCTCTCCCAAGAGGTCGGCTGAGGGATGGTTGCTTGATGGGGCCAAGAGTCTCATTCTGCAAGCCCAGTGTTGAAGCAACAGAACCTGAATGAAATAAAATTTAGAAATGGATATTAAACCCAGTTAATTATGACTATGACAAGCAATTTAAAAAAAAAAAAAAACAGATTGAAGTGGTAGACCTCCACAGGTATGAAAATATTAATACCACTTTTCGGAATTAACAGACATTAGGGATACAAAAAGTAAACCATTAACTAACAGTAAGAATTTTTACCAATTAAAGAGACAGTTCATACAAAAACGAAAATTGTCATTAAAGGAGTCATCGGATGCCCATTTTCCACAAGTTGCTATGATTCTTTAGGGTCTTAATGAAAAGTCTATAACATGCTTTGGTTAAAATTTCTCAATGGTAGTGTAAACAACACCATTTTTACCTTGCCAAAATCAGCTCTGCAAAAATCATCCTGTTCTAGTCAAGGTTGCTTTTAGGGATGTTAACCGATGACCGTTTGACCGGTGGTTGACCGTATCAACGTTAACCGGTCAAAGTTGTCGGTAGTCGGTTAAAAAAAAGTGATATCTAAATTAGGCTATTATAGACAGTGGACTATACGCTACTACAGTTAGCCATCTCATTCCTCATCTTTTTGTGTTAAGTGAACAAATTATCCCTCACACTCAATTTTTCATAACTCGCCTGTTTGTACGAAAAGTAAAGGCAACAGGCTAAAACACTCGAGGTTAGAGCGGCGTCTCTTCGGAGCTGTCATTTTCTTAAATGAGCCGTGGCAATGTTTCAAATGAGCTTCTAACCTAGACAAACGCCTTTATTTTCAAAGCGATCACCTTGTACCCAAACCATTTGAAACTAAGGAGCCATTTGTCCTACGATTACATACAACAAGCTCTTCGGCGCCGCGTTTGCGGGACTCATGTTTCGCGCTGTAGGGGATTTTAAAAAAGTGACGTGAGTGGCAGTGTGTGTGTGTGCGGGAGGCAGAGCGGCAGAGAGATGCGACAGAGTTGCGAAATTGCAGGCGCGGCTCGAAATGGCTGTTATTTCAAATAGCGTACCATATTTTAAACTAATCGGTTAACCGGTTTCAACCGGCTAATGAGGCTCGGTGGTCGGTCAAGAAATTTTTTAGTTTTCGCCATCCCTAGTTGCTTTAAATGTTAATGAGCTCTAAAGAGCCTGTTTACTTTAGCCGCTAAACTTGCTAACTAGGAAAAATGATCGCAAAGATTCATAAAAAAAAACCCCTTATACTCACTTCTCCTGTAAGTGAAGCTGGATCAGAATTATCCATTTACTCGATTAATCATCAGAATAATCGGCAGATTACTTGATTACCAAAATAATTGTTAGTGCCAGCCCTACTTGGATGATTCTAAAAATGCAGCATCCCTGACACTATAGCCGCTTTTCCACTATCGTGCCGAACGGTGCTTAGAATGGTCAGGTACGGTTCCAGTTGTGTTTCCACCTGAGCCAGGTACGGCACGGCGCGATTACAAACCGTTCTCGGCCTGGAATTCTCGGCACAGTTAGACAGCCGTGCCAAGCCGTGCTGATAGAACGTGTGTGCTAAGCGAAAGCACGCTATATGATCAAACAGCTTTTACGCTGCGTCCATAGCTCATGCATTAATACTGTCAATAAATGTGTTAGTTTTTAGAAAGGTTTTACCTTCTGTGTCCGTCTCCGTTGGCATGCATATCCCCTCAGCATTTATTGGTAACGTTATACCCGTCGTCGCCTTCTGTTTATTTTATTTTTTGCGTTGTTTATAGTTGTGTCCTTTTTTTTCCTGTTATTTAACGAAGTCCCAAAACCAGAAATATCTGATCATCGTCCATATCTCTGTTTATATTACAATTGCGTTACCAAGGCAACGACTAAAGCATTTGTATTTACAATCCAATGAGTTCCGTTATCAGCACCATAGTAGAAAACGAAACCGTATCCGTGCTGACTGGCCTGGATTGGCACGGAACTGTTAAGTGAAGAGAACGGTTCGGCCCGATAGTGGAAAAGCGGCTTATTTTTCATGACTGTGGAACAAACAAAATGTTACAAACATGTGGTACCTTGAGACATCTCTCCCAACATGTTAATGCCTTGTTGAAGAGGAAGAGCAGCCAGAGGATTTTCACTCAGCAGTCCAGCCTGTGGAAAGACAGAACTGCATTAGTTTGACATTTTTATATAATAAAACAAAAACCCACACATAATCCTTCAAGACGACACTTTTGTCAATTACAACAAACTTAAAGAGGGATGTAAAGTGCAAAAAACCAAAACAAAACAACCACCTATGATGAACATTCTGGCCAATACTTGAACAGACGTAGCTAATGGGGTTTTACCAATTAATTACTTCAGCTCAAAGCATTGATCTGAGGTGGAAGAATAATTGAACAGCTAGTACTTTTACAGAAGATGTTTGAACTCATATGGTAAAATATTAGTTTTAGCAATCCTTCATTTGGGAAAAGTAAAAAAAACAAAAAAAGCACAGCACACAAGCACCTCACACTCACTCAGAGGAACCACTCACACAAGGGAGAACACTGTAGTCTTTATTGTGCAGAATATGAGCCCAAAGAAGAGGATTCCCTAAAAGAGCTTGCTGGGAGGGGAAAAAAAGAGAGTGAGGGAAGCACATGCTGCTGGGACAGTGGCAGGAGATGAGCGGGTGGAGGGAGGGAGGGATGGATGGTACCTGTTGGACTTGATTCTGGAGCAGCAGCTGCATGAGGGCAGCAGACAGGGCAGGGTTAGCCAGCAAAGGCACAGCGGGTGCAGCTCCCAGCAGGCCTGCATATTGAGAGAAGAGTCACAAATTCACTGCCTGGATTAGAATAAAAACCTACTTTAAAAAACGCTAACAGAAGGAAAACGATAAGCGCAAGTACCTTGTTTATGCCCCGGGTTGAGAGACGCCAGCAGCATCTTCAGCGTGGCAGGGTTATTGAGGCCAGTAAGGATCTGCATGGCACTGGGTTCAGGAAGGAGCCCTTTCCCCCTGTTCAAGGCCTGCAGAGGCAAAGGAAGACACTTGTAAAAAAAAAAAAACAAAAAAAAAAAAAAAAAAAAAAAAAAAAATTTACACACACTCACAATTATATTATATATTTTCTAGCTCACAATTCTGACCTTTTACCATCAAAACTGCGTGACAAACTGGGAATGGGTTTTTTTTTTATATTTCTGCATAAATATAATGCAAAACATCAGACTTTCACACAAGTCCTTGAAGTTGAAAAAGAGAATCTAATCAAACAAACAAGACAAAAATATATACTTTGTCATTTAGTTATTGAGAAAAACGATCAGTGTTAAATATTTGCAAGGTGCAAAAGTATGCAAATCTTTGCTTTCAGTATCTGTTGTGACCCCTTTTTGAAGCAATAACTGCAGGTAACATTTTTTGTAACTGCTGATCAGTACTGAACAACAACTTGTAGGAATTTTAGGCCATTCTTTAGTACAGAAACACTTGAACCCTGTGATGTTGGTGGGTTTCCTCCTAAGAACCGCTTGCTTCAGGGGTTCTTTGCAACCTGCAGTGATCTTTGTTGGTCGACCACTTCTGGGGAGGGTAACTGTGCTCTTGAATTTCCTCCATTTGTACACAGTCTGACTGTGGATCTGTGAAGTCCAAACTCTTTAGAGATGGTTTTATAACCTTTTCCAGCCTGATAAGCAACAACAACTCTTTTTCTGAGATCTCCTTTGTTTGTCCCATGATTCACTTTCACAAACATGATCAGACTTTAACAGATCCCTGCTGTTTAAATAAAACGGGGCATAAATTGACACCTAATTGTCATCCTATTGACTGAAAACACTTCTGAACAGAAAAAATTAACTGCTAATCCTATAGATTCACATACTTCTACAACTCACAAATATTTAACGCTGGATCATTTTTCAGAATAAATAAATGACAAAGTATATATTTTCATCTCATTTGTTTGATTGGGTTCTCTTTGTCAATTTTCAGAACTTGTGTGAAAATCTGATTAACTTTTTGGTCATATTTATGCAAAAATATAGAAAATTCTAAAGGGTTCACAAACTTTCAAGCAGCACTGTATACCTTTTAACCACAAATACGCGTCATGTACTAGCTCTGCAATGCTCATGCACTCATTACGTAATCACATTGGAAACATCAATCTCGCAGTTTTAAGAAATAACACTGCAATTCTGAGAAATAAAGTCAGAATAGTGAGATTCTCGCAATTCTTTTTCTCTCAATTCTGAGAAAAGTCAGTTTCAATTCTGAGAAATTGAGTTTGTAGCAAAAAAAAAAAAAAAAAAAAAAGATTTTATTGCAAATGCAGTCTGTATTTCGCAATTGTCAGTTTATATCATGCATTTCTGACAAAAATTCAGAACTGTGAGAAGTTGCAATTACCTTTTTACTTTTTATTCAGTGGCATAATAGGCTTCCATACTTCATTTTGATTTAAGACATTACAAAACGTAGATTTTAAGAGAAAGCCCTGAATGCAAAATTCTCATTTTTACTAATTCTTTTAGTAACTCTAATAACTTAATTTGAGGGCACAGATAAGATGATTTTTCCTGAAATGATTTTGCATACACAACAAAAGTAGTGGAGTGTGGTGATCTACCATTGTCTGGGCGGCGATGAGAGCAGCCAGCATGCTTCTTCCTGGTGGTCCTGGGGCACAGAAGGACACACGTATATGAGAGCCACCCAGAGCTCTTCCATCGGTCAGCCGCTGCACATCCTCGGCCATCTCAGGCGTGGAGAACTCCAGCACTGCAAACCGTCGAAAATTACAGTCCTGACCCTGAGCAAGCTTTGGGGGAAAAAAAAAAAAAATAAATAAAATAAAATAAATACAATTTTTTTTCTCCACAGATAAAATGAGCAGTATTAAGTCAGTCATAGAATTCCAACACGGCCGTTCCCATGAAGCAACTGACTTAAAAGGATAGCTCACCCTCCCCAAAATAAAAACAGCCAATGTACTCGCTCTCATGTTGTTCCAAACACATAAACCTTCTTTTCTTCTACAGAACATAAATATTTTGCCAAGTGTTCGTCGTCCATTTAGAAGTTAAGGGGAACTGAAACTGCTTGGATACCAACGTTCATCAAAATACCTTTTGTGTTCCGAAGAAACAAAGTCATACAGGTTTGGAACGACATGAAGGTGAAAAAAAAAAAAAATGACAGTTTAGAAATTCAGTGGAACCAATCCTTTAAATGTCAAATAAAAAAATAAAACCTGTGATTAGGCTGTTTATCTCACATAGAGGAGGAGGGGAAAGCACCTTTAAGTCACCACTGTTGACATCACAATTTGTTTTTTTGTTTTTTTCAATTTTACAAGAACCAAAAATATAAACATACTTTATAACACAAAAAGGTTAAACAAGCCCACTTTACTACGCTCAAAGAACACAAATCCAAAACATTTTCCCATTTCAGGGCTCTACAGTGCATGTGGCTATAAAAATACATTTAGGAGCACTAGTGCAACTGACCCGATCAGCATAATTGTGTTTGCGCTGAGGGGAACTTCAAAAGTTCCTACATTTTTTTTTTTTTTAAAGTTGAGTAATGCACCACAGACATATCTCATGATTCCTTTCATAAAGTGTAGAGAGAGTGTAAAGAGAAGATTCATTGCGCAGTGTAGAGAGCTTTGTTGATTATAATGGAACTTTGTGAGATCGCGATGAACTAAGATGAGTGACAGCTTTTAATGAGTTTCAAGGGAGTTTGTAAATGAGATATTGATTTAATACATTTAAAAAAAAAAAAACACTATTGCTTGATTTTGCTCCATTTTGTCATCAAAAATAGTTTGAAACAAGTCACAACTGAGCCGCTGCCCATCTCCTTTTAAACAGCTGTGTTTTGTTTATGAATGAACGTGCATTTTTAAACGAATCTAGTGAGTCAATGATTCAATTTCCCATTTATAAAGACAGTCACTTGCTTTATTCGTGAATAAATCAGCTGTTCAAACGAAATGAAGGAATGATTCAGTAATTAAATCAGTGAATTGCCACCACCTACTGGCAGTTCTAATTTCTTTTTTTATAAAAATCACTTTAAGGAGTCAAATATCACCTCGTAATGGAATTTTTGAGTCAGATCTTCTCATTGATTAGAAGGTGCTCCTGAAATTGACTCTGTTTCTGAGCAGAATCTTTGATTTGCACTAGATGGAGGATTTTTTTTTTTTTTTTTAATAAGCAGAGGCATATGGAGCATAATGAATGCCACATTTCCATTAGTAAACTAACAGAAGGGTTCAGCTGTACCACCTAGTCAATGTGATAAAATTAATGGAGAAAGGAGAGATGGGGAACAGGAAAAAAGCAGCACCATGACAAGCACAGTACCTTGCTGAAATGCATTGTAACCACTCTGCCAAAAATCAAAGCCCAGTACTATGCTAATCTACACAGAACACATGCATATTTATATAAAGGAAGGCAACCTTTCCTGACAGAGCCATTAAGATTAATGCAGCTCCTGAGCTCCCCTGCTTTGGGTGGAATTGTGTTCAACAAGCAAACACAATGAGTCGCTAAGGCCTTGATTAGATATTCTAGAAAAAAAATTCATTAAACATTATTTGCCCATTTTACGCATGACTGGAGCCTCATCCACATGAGGCCAATTCAATACCTGCCTAAAACCTGAGGAAATTGAACGGGGAGCACAGCTGATTTAATGAGAATTAACTTCCAAAGCCTTTGCTAATTCCATAGCAATGGGGAACATGACGAAAAGTGTCATTCCCAACAATGCCCCGCAGCCCGCGGTGTACGTGATCCACATTTAACATATGAAAAAGGCAGCAGCTCTCTCGTTCCAGAATGACCTGCTGACTGACAGCACCTGGCCCAGTCAGGTGGTGGTCGCCATAGAAACCAATGCACTCTGCCATGGAGCACTCAGCATGGCCTCATGGAAAGCAGGTCAAAGGTGAAAGAGCTGAATATAAATGGATGCATGAAAGGAAATTCAGCTTTATAGTTCCATAAATCTGACAAAGGGCTATACATGGAAACCAACAAACACACACCACTTTGTCGTGTTACAAGCACTTTGAGAAAAAAAAAAAAAAAAAAAAAAAAAAAAAAAAAAAAAAAAGTGAAATGAAGAGGTTTAGCAGAAGGTTCAGGCTTTTCCTTTTCATACAATGAAGGTGAACAGGGGTCATCGAGCAGCAAAAGGGACACCCAAAAATGAAACCTCATGTTGTTCCAAACCCCCAAGACCTTCGTTCATCTTCAGAACACGAGATATTTTTGATGAAATCCGAGTGCTTTCAGCAACAAAACTACCATGTTTAAGGCCCAAAAAGGTAGTAAGGGCATTATCAAAATAGTCCATGTGACAGTGATTCAAATGTAATTTTACGAAGCTACGAAAATACTTTTTGCGCACAAAGAAAACAACGACGTTATTCAATTTCTTCTCTTCCATGTCAGTCTTCAGAAAAGCATCATGACGCATCCGTTGGTGTGGAAGTTAATCATTCTTGGCATAAACGGGCCAAATTTAATTTCCTTTGATGCCAATGAAAACAGTGTTGTAAGAGAACTGCAATCTGTTCAGCATGTTTAACTGCAGGGCACCGGTGTGTTTTGTTTTACACTATAGACCAATTTGGAGTAGACATCACAGTTACGTCACTTGCATCTGCGCGCGCATTGCGGTTGCAGAAACACACTGGTAACAAGTGGAGGTAAACGGGTAAAACCCATAGAATAAGAGGAAAAAAAAAAAAAAAAAGTTAACAATTGTGCCTTTTGATGCCAAAAATCAAAATGCAAATAATTTTTATAGAATACTGCCAAAGACTTAATTTGAAGCTAATTGCATATGTTTAAACGGATGTACTATGGATGAAAACTACTATGATTAATCTACTTTTAAAGCATAAATTGGATTTAAACAATAGGTCTACATAATATTGACATACGATGTTCATAGGGGACGCATTTTATTATCCCTACATATTATACTATTTAAACCCATTACTATTAACATTTTTACATAGCATTTATTTATTTTATCTCACAATTTTTTTCTTTTTCTTGCAAATGCAAGTTTTTATTTCCTAATTCGGACTTTATAACTCGATTAAACTCAAAAATAATGAATCTGTCAGTTCTGAGGGAAAGAAGTGTGGGATATAAACTATTCGAGGGGGAAAGAGAGAAAGAGGAGTTGTTTTTTCCTTATTAGAATTGTGAGACATAACCTCGGAATTGCAAGAATAGAGTCAGAATTAAAAAAAAAAAAAAAAAAAAAAAAAAAAAAAAAAAAAAAAAAAAATCACGATTACCTTTTTTTAAATTTTATTTTCATGTCTCCATAGACTGCTACTTGAACCGCCCACAAAAACATTATCCCTATTTCAGATTATCCCTATTTAAGGTTGAATAGTGATTATCGCTGGGTGACAAGCTCTTGTAATATGCGGAGAACATTTTGAAAATGACATCTCATCAATATAATCTATAATCTTTTAAAATCGAGCTATTTTGTACCGCATCCATGTAATTCTCTAGCCGTAAAAGGCCATCTCTCCCGGATCTTCTGCAACCATGATGCGCGCACATCCTGAACATTACAAACAAATAGCTCTGGGTAAAGAATGGACTGAAAAGTCAAATGGTTTTGGAACGATAGGAGGTTGCGTAATTGATTTTCATTTTTGGGTGAATGATTTCATTAATTTACAAATAAACCAAAAACAAACCGATTACGACGTTAACATTATTTTCGACTGAGGACAGCTGCAACTTTAAGACTCATTATGGCGCTCATCAGCCGGAGTGGATAAACGTCAGTCATCCAGTGGATAAGTGTCAGTAGGGGAGCTGAAGTATAACAGCTTTTATCAACAACGCGGCAGTAAGAGAAGCAAAACAAGTGGAAATTTAGAAGCTTGACTAGAGTGCAGTGGGGGAAAACCAGTAGCTATTTTAAAAACTGGGGATTTCTAGCTTTTTTTGATGCTTTTTTTTTTTTTTTTTTTTTTTTTGTCGGTCATCCAAATTTATGATCACTTAGAAAAACAATAGTGCACCTCCCCTCAGACCTTTTTTCCTCTGCTCCATCCTGTTCATTAAATGCTATCAACAGAGCCTATCGTCTGGTTCAGCAGTCACATTAGCTCAATATTTCTGCCAGTTTTTCATTAGAGGCATTTACACAAGCACCCTAGATTTCATCTTCATCATCATCATAATATTGCAGAAGGCGGATAATGTTCCACCAGATAATTAGGTAAATAAGCATCACAGAGCATACGAAGAGACAGCCACAATGGTGGCAAATTAAATTTCAAATTAAAACTCCAGCACTGGAGAAACAATTAAGTTGCGTGTTGATTACAATATCCTGCCATCTGCCTTGGAGTACATACAAATGACATGAAATCAAAATTGAGCCAGTTTACTTCCTTAATATCAATGTCTTATTGTACACAAGTCACATAATAGAATATCACCCCCACCCTTTATAATTTTCCACTGAATAATCAGTTTCATTTGAAATTAATCATTTTAATTAGATTGTGGTTTCAGGTTATTTAACTATATTTTTAAAGTTGGCATGAAACAGAATGCGTGATTGATCGTCTTTTCTTCCCTATACCCAACAAACACAGCTTCTCGAAAAAGGAAGACAAAAAAAAAAAAAAAATATATAATAAAAGTGTGTGAACTGATTTTGTTCATTGGGAATTGACTGGATCTTTGTTATTTAGGGGTGGGAACCTTTCGGTACCTCACAATTTGATTCATATCAATTCTTGGGGTCACAATTCAGGATTGCGATTTAAAAAAAAAAAAAAAAAAAAAAAAAAAAAAAAAAAAATACAAAAATCAAAAATGCAAAAACATACCAGTCTAGGGCTGCCACTAACGATTATTTTGGTATCAAAGTAATCTTTCGATTATTCTGACGATTAATCGAGTAGTCTGATAATTATATTTTTTTTGTACTAATAAGTGATCAATAGCAAGTAATCATATGGTTTTATTGAACAAAACTGTTAAAATACATAACGTATTATAAACAACAGAGCTAATGTACATTGCATTATAACAAATGCCTGCAAAGGGCACCAACGGCCTGACGATTTACACTGTATTTACACTTTACTGTGTGATCTAATCGAGTTTAATATCGAGTCAACATTTGATTAAAATGTTCACTTAGGCTATATTCACAATTGGTAAAAAGTGTTTTTTGAAAAAAAGTTGACACGGGTGCTTTTACTGAAAACAAACAAACAAACAAAAAAATCTGGCAGCATTGCAGCCGAGGGTGTCTTTTGTTGCTATAACAACAGCTGCAACAGTATGAATGTCGAGAAAAGAGAAAGCTCGCTTGCGTTGGCTTTTGTTTTTTTTTTATTTTTTGGCTTTATTTGATAGTACAGTATTTAGACAGGAAGCGAGGTGAGTGAGAGAGTGAGAGACAAGGACGGGATCAGGAAGGGTCTGCAAGATGGGACTCGAAAAAGGGATGCCCAAACCCAAAATTCTACATGTCGACACGCTACCCACTAGGCTATCGGCGCCGCACACTGGTATTTGAAGTTAACAGGTAGGAGACTGTCAGTTCACAACAATAATTAAAAAAAAAAAAAAAAGTATCTACCGGCACATTCTCCATTTCTTCTTGCGGTTATGGAAACGACAGGTCTCGCTACTGGTTTGTCATTGGTCAGCTGTCAAAAAGGCACTTGACGTAGAGCGTTTCTTTCAGGAAAGTTGACATTTTTTCAACTTGAAAAGACGCTCTGAGCTGCAGAAAAAGACGCCAGCGGTGGCGTTTAAAAAGGTGCTCAGGACTTTTTTTGAAAACACCGTTTACTAGGACTATAATGTAAAATGGACGCTGCAATTTCAAAAAAAGACACCAAGTGTGGCCTTAATCTTTAATATTTGGCTATTTCTTAAATGATAGAAACGCTACAGCCACTTCAATTTCTTGAATGTGGACATCAAAACATGTAGTGGGGGTTTAAACTCATTTTGAAATTGCAATGAACAGTTAGCATATTGAAATACTGAACTATACTGATGTATTCTCCTGCGTTTGCGTAGGTTTATAAATGATTTACCTTACAAATCTGATGAAATAATTCACGTTGCATTCCCAGATAAATGTTATAAACCCAAACTGAGATGCTCCACACATGTAAATGAGAAGTTAGCAACATTTACTGTGAACAGAGCTGGTCTGAGACGCATGTGCATAACCTACACGCGTGTAAAAAGCACATATTAAACCTGCATCGCATATATTAATTTAAATTGAATCGTAGCGTTTGTGAATTCTTAACAGCATTATGATTTTTGATTTTTAAATTAGTTTAAAATGTGGAATGCGCCACTTCCAGTATTTTTCCAATTTTTTCGACACAGGCAAAATGCAACTAAGGATTTTTTTAAATCTAATACTCGAACAGAATCGAGGAATTGTTTCAGCTCTACACCAGTCTATACTACGGGTAGTCCTGACTCAAGAAATCAGTGTTTCCCATTAACTTCCTAACAAGTCAAATATATTTTACAATTCCCATTAAGGATGTGCGAGAATCCAAATACAATGTTCGGAAAGTTAATGACATCAACATGTCTTAACACGATTACACAGAAAAACATTCTGCATGAACAAAACCTTACTTTCACACTTGACTCAAGTCAGGTGGGTCAAGCACTCATACCCACCTGGCAAAATACGGGAGCGTGCGTGTCAGTCAGCACACTGCGGAGATCCTGAGCGGTGAGGATGTTTTGAGGTAGTCGGTCCACACAGAGGCAGCGCGAGTGCAGCATGGGAAACGTGAGCGAGCCAACCTCAGTCCAGTGCACGTACAGCATACGTGACCCAAGCTGCTTCCCAAGCAGCTCTGATTTCGCCCTGGCCGCAGAGTCCTTCTTCATGTACTCAACAAAGCCATAGCCTTTCGAGTGGCCAGTGGTAGCACTGTGCACCAAGAAGCAGCGCTCAATGTTTCCAAAGGGGCGGACGAGCTCCTCAAACTGTTGCTGGGTGAAAGCCCTGGGAAGGTTGGCGATGCATAGCAAAGCGTCTGTCGGCTGCAGCTGCACAGAGATCTCGCAGTCACGGAGAACATATTGGTGAAATTCCTTAATCGCAAACTGGGCCTGCTCACCATTTAGTAGTGTCACAAAGGCTTGAATATGAAAAACAGAAAATAAAAAAAAAAATTAGTAAAAGCAACCATAAAGGTTTACTACTATTCAAAAATGTTGGGTTGAAAGGAGGTCATTTATGCTCCTCAAGGCTGGATTTTTTTTTATCAAAAATATAGTAAATACAAAGCTTTTGAAATATGTGACACTAGACAACAAAACCATTCATAAGAGTCATTTTTTTTGAAAATGAGATTTGAAAACATCTGAAAGCTGAATAAATAAGCTTTCCATTGATGTATAGTTTGTTAGGATAGGACAATATTTGGAGATACAATTATCAGAAAATCTGGAATCTGAGGGTGCAAACAAGTCAAAAAAAAAAAAAAAATTGAGAAAAATCGCCTTTAAAGTTTGCAGCAATGCATATTGCCAATCAAAAATTAAGTTGATACATTAATAGTAAGAAATTCACAAAATATCTTCATGGAACATGATCTTAATATCCTAATGATTTCTGGCATGAAAAAAAAAAAAAAAAAAAAAAATCTATAATTTCGACCCGTGCAATGTATTTTTGACATGAGAAATGTACCTGTGATACCCAAGACCCCAAGGTCACATATTACAACTATTTTTTTTCCCTATTGCAATACATCCTAAAATACAATTTTATTTCTGTGATGTCAAAGCTGAATTTCAGCATCATTAGAGGCATTTCTATTACAGAATTGCACAAAACTTTGGCGATATTTTATAAATGTTGATTTTAAAAAAAAAAAAATAAAAAAATAAGTATTGCAAAAAGACAACGTTTCCATTAACCAACGTTATGCGACTAAAATGTAATTTGTTCCTCTCACGATATGTCATGGCAACGGATTTTGATGGATTTTTGCTTTATTTAATCTAAAGAGGCGTACGCATGTATCTTTACAGAAACTTGTGCGGCGCTGCTCGTATTATCATGAAATGGCTCTTATACTTGAGAGCGGCTACGTATGAAGTGTTTCTTGGAGTTTACAGCAAATTGAAAAATGATCATATTCTTATTTTTACATATGCAATGTGACCTGTAGATGCGAAAAAGCCTTTTCCATTGCAGTTTTGCGAAATATTCCTTTTTCGAATTGCCTGAAAACCACCTCATGCAAGCGTAAAAACTTTTTTTGCGACATATGGGCGTTTTTTTTGCGAAAATTGCGCATCTTAAAGGGTAAGGGAAACGCAGGGTAATGGAAACACCGTCCCCAGTGTCATGTGAGATATATATATATATATATATATATATATATATATATATACACACACATACACACACACACACACACACACGACACAGTTAAAACAAAAAACAAAAATAAATATATAGAACCCAAAGACTAAAATAATCATATAAAATAGAAAAAGAAAAAAAAGAAAAGGAAATGAATAAATAGTCAAAAAAAATTTGTAGGGTTCAGGTTCACTCATACACAAAAAGTCGAGGAATCTAAACATAGTGCTACTTCGAAAAAAAATAAATAAAAATAAACTGATTATCTGAGCTGCTGATGCTAAATAAAGACTTGGCTCAGGATGATATAAAACATTGCCATGCAACAACAAATGTCCATTCATGTGATAATGATTCATACACACCTGTCCCTTTGTATTTGTCCACAAAGCAGTACTTCAAATCATAGTTGCTTAACAGCTCGTGCACCTCCTAAAGAAAGACACAATGGGGGGGAAAAAAATTAAAATAAATAAATAAATAAATTCACTAAACAGGAAGAATTTCATTCACTGAATAATGACTGCACCCTCCATTTTGCATAGACAAAGCCATCATCCAATAGATTCACAACAGCTTGGCTCAGCTATCATCTCCATCCTGTCACATTTGCACCTTCTTTTCCCACAGTACTGATTTTAAAGTTCCAGAACCTTTCAGTGGTTATGATTAAGTGATTAATAAGTTACTTTTGACAGCAACAAGGGGAAAAAAAACCCTCGACTTTAGCTTCCAGGCTTCCTACGTGTGACCATACTATGAACCAGCACTTTCTTTCAGTGTCAGTGAAAGCAAAACGTTTTGTTTCAGCGCCTTCTGTCCTTTGTCATCCTCACTGCTCCCATTCCAATCTGGAACAATACTAGAGTTGCTCACACACATACACAAACACACACACCTGCATTCCCCATGAATCAAGCATTTTCCTAGGAGAATCACACCCACAAAGAACAAGAACTAACAGACACATATGAACACTGCTCATTTCCATAACAAAACAGTGTGAGAACTTGGATGACCAGACAATGTGATTTACAAGGGAACAGCTAGTAACATCTAGCACGTAAAGTTTTATATATTCCCCAAACTAAGAAATCCAGTTAATCATTTCGTAATAGTATTGAATAAACTAAACACATACTAAACATTTATTAGAACTGTTTGCAATGAACTAAGCTGGATGACGACATCACTGAATTCAATGATTAACTGCCTGTGTTTACTGTTCTTTTGCATTACTGACACACTATTTTCCTATTTAATACTGTAAAGCTGCTTTTACAAAATCTGTATTGTTAAAAGCGCTATATAAACAAAGGCGACCACGACCAAACGCATTCTGACCAGTTATTAAATAAGTCAAATAAGCAACTGTTAATGGTGAAATGCTACTAATCACAAACGGGATAGACACTAATGTCTCATAAATGGGTACTAGCATTTAATGAAAAGCACTAGGTTAGCTAACTAGCTACTAGTAAAAACAGCAGCCTAAAATGATAAGAATATCATCAAAATGAAGTTGAGGTCTGAACCACAAACCTCTTTAAATGTTTGAGAATTCGTAACTTGTTTTTTAACAGCTTCTTCAGCCACTTTCATGGTGAAAACTATACTTGAGTTACTGATTTACAACAAAAATTAAAGACTTAAGACTAGTTTTTCATTTTAAAACCAAATTTGGATTAAATCTCCATGGTTAACACCAGAATAAAACACTTTCATAGAATAAACAATAGTCAAATAAAACATTCTGACAGTGAGCTCTGGCAAGAAATGTGGGAAAGAATTCATTAGCAATTTGTTACAAATAACAATAAATAAGTAACTAGTCACTGTTGGAATAGTGATTATCAAAGGGAAAACAAATACAAGTATGTAATTGAGCAATAATCACTGAGCACGTGATACATTATCTAATGTATAAGTATTAGTGAGTCTTTAGATATTTGTAACTACTGGATTACAGAAACAAGGCAAAGTAGGAAAAGTAGAAACAAATATTAATAGCTGTTGTTTTTTACAGAATGGGAGTCAAAACGGCTTGCCAGATTCTGGTTAACAGGTAGATTAACCAAATATAGTGACAAGCCACTTATTGGTAACGGGCAACATTTTCAGATTTAAACGCCAAACTTGTGAAAGCATGTCGACACTTGCGTCTAAAAGTATTTAAAATAGTGAAATGAAGCAGCGAAAGCGTAACTTCACAATCTGTGATTTGGCACGTTTGTCAGGTTAAGCATCCGGGCATTCAGCACGATTAAATGAACGGTCAAACGGCCCGCATCCTTTCAAAACATCGACATAACTCCCATCGGACTCCATCAAGTCACCGCTGCTCTTTAATGGCTGCGATGACACGAGGTTCGGTGTGGTCAAACATCTCTCTGACCACTGCTCATTCACCTTCAGATTGCCACACCAGATTCAATTATCGACACTAAAACACATACTGTTAACTACTGAGTCAGCGATAACTGAAATCTGGAAGTGTGACTCAACCTGTGTTTGGGATGCTCGAAAACACTATCAACCGTTTGATGTACAAACCTGATTGCTGATATCGGCGGGGAGGTTCTTGATAATTATTTTTCGCCGATTGTAAAACTCTCTTCTCGTTCTTTCCAAACGACTAGCAATCTCTTCTGGACCGAGGGCCGTCAGTTCATCATCGAGCCGTCGCGGACAGTCGCTGCCCGTCGGTGAACCCTCCTCGCCGGTGTCCGCATCAACTTGTTTGCCCGTTTCAAACCCCCAGTTTTCGGGCTCGGCTGCTTGGTCGTAACTTTTATAAAGTGGATTCGGGACAAAATTGGCACCAGTGAAGGATTCCTCGTCTCTGGCAGCTGAGTTAACGGACACTGCGGCCGCCATGTCTCCGTGTGGAAGTTTGTGCGTTCACACCGCTCGTTCGCTTTGGCCAGTTTAAACAATACACACATGTGAGAAACTCGCCCGCTGATTGGCCGAGGGGAAATGCGTTTTTCTTTCAAGCTTGAGGGGCGGGGCCAACGAGTCACGACTCAAATTTGAACACACAGCAAGTGGGTTGCCAGATACTATCAAAATGGAAAATATTTACATTAGACATAGAATAATAACTTATTTTTTATTTATTTTTTTATTTTTTTTATTACGATCTCGGTTTAATTTCTTTAAGGTTTGCATAAAAAGGTAAAAAAACAAAAAAACTGACATGTTGGTCAGTGTACAGGTTGCCAGATATCACATTGTCCTAATCATCATGTGACCCTGGACCACAAAACTGGTCTTTAGTAGCATGGCTAATTTGTAGCAATAGCCAACAAAACATTGTATGGGTCAAAATTATACATTTTTCTTATATGCCAAAATAATTAGGATATTAAGTAAAGATCATGTTCCATGAAAATATTTTGTAAATTTCCAACCTTAAATATATCAAAACTTCATTTTTGAATAGTAATATGCATTGCTAAGAGCTTAATTTGGACAACATTTAAGGCAAGTTTCTCAATATTTTGATTTTTTTGCACCATCAGATTCCCAGTTTTCAAATAGTTGTTCAAATAGTTGTATCTCAGCTAATGTCCATTCCTAACAAACCATACATCAATTTTTAAACTTTGTGCATGAATTCAAAAATGTAAAATGAAAAAATGGACCCTTATGACTTGATTTGTGGTCCAGGGTCACATATAGGAGATATCCTTGATGTGGACTGTTGTAGAGAGTTTGTTCTATTTTTATACCCTGATGTTTTTTTAGCTAATTATTTCTCAGTCCTCTAGTTTTAAAAGGCATTAAAGGTGGAAAAAAATGGGGACTGGTTGCCAGATCAAGATAAAAGTACTCACTTGTATTAACAATAGGGGTTCACTGTGGATTTGTTGTGAAAAAGTCACGGTTCTGTGCTTTAAAAATAGTTTTGTAGAGCTTGCCTAAGGTTCCAGGTCTTGTATGTGCATGCCATCAACGCTGCAAAGAAATGGAAGTAGCAAAAGATAATTTCTTCCATATTGACATACATCAGAGGGTATCAGATTATTTGGGAGAAAAGTAGTTTGGGAACTGATTGGATTTTGAGCTTTGAGTTTTTTTTAGCAAACCAAATAATTAGAGAAGTCCTGCATACACTACCAGTCAAAAGATTTTGAACAGTAATATTTTTAATGTTTTTATTTATTTATTTATTTATTTTTTTAACAAATTCCATATTGTGAAATATTTTTACTATTTAAAATAACTGCATTCTATTTGAATATATTTTTAAATGTAATTTATTCCTGCAATCAAAGCTAAATTTTCAGCATCATTACTCCAATCTTCAGTGTCGCATGATCCTTCAGAAATCATTCTAATATGCTGATTCTCTGATGAATAGAAAGATCCAATGATCAGCATTTATCTGAAATAAAAAGCTTTTGCAACTATATACACTATACCATTCAAAAGCTTGGAGCCAGTATAATTTTTCTGTTGTAAATTATAGAAATGAATACTTTTAGTTAGCACGGATGCTTTAAATTGATCAAAAATGATGATAAATACATTTATAATGTTACAAACGATTTTTATTTCAGATAAATGCTGTTCTACTGAACTTTCTATTCATCAAAGAAACTTGAAAAAATCTACTCAACTGTTTTGAACATAATAATAATAAATGTTTCTGCTGTACTTTGGATCAAATAAATGCAGGCTTGGTGAGCAGAAGAGACTTCTTTAAAAACATCAAAAATCTTACTGTTAAAAACTTTTGACTGGTAGTGTACATCACCAGAGAGAAGTCTGTCATCATTTAATTGGAAAAATGAGTTACAATATTTTGATTATGGGTTCAAAAGAAAAAAATAAAAAAGTTATAAATGGATAAATTCTTCACTCTTTACAATAACAGCAACAACATAAATTTGCAAAATGCTGAATTTTCAGGGTAAATTTTCATTTCATACTGACCCCGACTATTTTTGAATGAATGAAAATCCAAAAGGATCCACTTAATAAAAAGTCTGTATCTTGTTATATCTTGGTATACACTTACAGTAATTACATTTATTAAAAGATTTTTTATAGATACATTCAGTGGGACAATATGACTATAGCATTTAACACAAGAAGATGTACAAAAGGCCATAAAATGTGGGAAGAATTGCACAGTTTTCGAAAAGAGAAAATATAAATAAAAAAGAAAAACATTCAAAGCGGCATTTATATTATACTGTAAACATCTAAATTTATATTTTTAAGGCCTTCAAAATAGCCTGTCACAGTCTTTGCTTACTCCCAATATATCTGTAAAACAGCAGGACTGAGGAAAGAGGAAGTAAACTCAAAAGTATCTAAACACACCTGAGAGTATTTACACAATAATATGTTACACTGGAAATGAAATAAGGAATGAATAACATCCACAACCATGCATTCTTTGGTTATTATGGTTTTAACAGCAAGACACTTGACTTAAAGCAACTGTATATACTGTAGTTCTGTGTATTTTTGCGACCCCTACATTTAAGTGACAAAATCACTGTAGTTTTTGCAGTGCACAGCTGTACATGTGCATTTGTTGCTGCCACAAAGCAATTCACAACTTTGGTGGGATTTTGTACCCGCTCACCAAACTCACATACTCCTAGAACAGACATTTGCGGTGGAATGTGGGAAAAAAACACAGAAGCCATTTGCCTTCTTAGAAGTCAGTGTACCACCAGAATGATTTTGAAACTAATATTTCAAGGTAAAAACTTACTTTAAAGAGCACTTAAGGTCAAACAACAGAGGGCCTGTGCTGCTGCTGGAGCTGACGACTAAAGAGTAACAGTAAGTTGTTATCGTCCACCACTCAAGTGACTGAAAGCGGCGAGCAGTTCAAAGAGAGGTTTGTCGAACCGAGCTCCGAGTCTACCACAAACGCCGGCACAGTTTCAGAAGAAAAAGAGGTACAGTATATGGGTTCCCTCAACTGAACCTTTAAGAAAACATCCTCTTTTCTAAACATTTCGACCCAATGAGTCAAGTTTGGTCAGGCTCATAGTGAATGCTGTGGTTACAGGCTGTGAGAACAGCACAGAGAGAGCAAGAAAGAACAGGTCAGCGATGGTTGAGCTGCGCGAGTTGCACAGACGGCTGCTGTTTGTACGTTCGCCGGATGTCCTTCAGAGACTCAGCCAGGGAATTGAACGATGGACGCTGCCCAGGGTTGAAATCCCAGCATTGCTCCATCAGTAAATAAACCTGCAATGAAGATTCACGGGTTAAGCAAATAAATATGTCAAAATGCATTTATGAATATTTGTGCTGCTTAGTTTCACAGTACCTCACGCGGGCAGTCTCGAGGGCACGGCAGTCTCTCGTTTTTCTCCAGAAGGGAAATAAGTTTAACTACAGTCATCTGACCATGGACCAATCCCATCATCTCAAAGAATTTCTATGAAAAACAAAGTCATCCATCAGTTTGAAAGAGACTGCAAATGTAAAGGAATAGTTCACCAAAAAATAAAAATAAAATTCTTAGTAGTAGTAGTTACTACTACTAACTCCATTTGGCCTTGGTGCATGAAGTTTAATTATTCTTAAAGGGATAGTTCACCCAAAAATGAAAATTACACCATGATTTGCTCAACCTTAAGCCATCCTAGGTGTATATGACTTTCTTCTTTCGGACGAATACAGTCAGAGTTTTAATAAAAATGTCCTGGCTCTTCCAAGCTTTGTTATGGCAGTGAATGGGTGTTGAGATTTTGAAGCCCAAAAACTCATCCATCCATCATAAGAAGTACTCCACACGACTCTTGTGAGTTAATAAAGGCCTTCTGAAGAAAAATATCCATATTTAAAACTTTACAGACCCTAATCTCTCGTAATCCTCCGACATTTTTCTTTAGAAATCCTCATTTTGTACTTCCAATTCATGACCAGTGTTTTGTTTTGCTCTCTCCTCTGCACTTCCACGTTCGCCACTTCCAAATTCGTCACTAGCCGTTTGCCTACATCTTATGTTATCCGCTGGAACGGATATTTTAAATATGAATATTTTTTATACACAAACACACCGATTCACTTCAGAAATCTTTTATTAACCCCCCGTTGCCGTGTGGAGTACTTTTTTATTATGGATGGATGCAGTTTTTTGGGCTTCAAAATCACAACAGCCATTCACTGCCAATATAAAGTTTGGAAGATCCAGGACATTTTTTAATATAACTCTGATTTGTCTGAAAATCGGATTTGTCTAATTCTGTTTTTGTCTGAAAGAAGAAAGTAATTTACTACGATGGCATTTTAGTGCCACATGCCAAGATTATAAGATTAAAGTCAAAATATTTCGGGAATAAAGTCGAAATATTATGAGAATAAAGTCGAAATACTACAAGAATAAATCAAAATACTTTGAGAATAAAGTTGAAACTACAAGAATAAAGTCAATGTGTTTGAGAATAAAATCAAAATATTTAGAGAATAAAGTCAAAATCACAAGAATTAATTCGTAGAAATTACAAGATTAAAGTTATAATATTTTGAGAGTAGCCTATTGCATATGCAGATGGCCAGGACTGGGAGCACCGGGAGATATTCCAAAGTCTCAGCTTTCAAATTCTGTCAGTTTTATAGCAAAATACAAACAATATTTATTACAATAATGTCTTTTTCACGCTCTTTAATGTGGCGTGACAGATCGCTTTATTTGATTCAGTTTAAGCAGCACATGAATTAATCATCTTTACGATTACAATGAGACATCTGTTTCACTTAATTACATTATACAATTTTTTTCATGCCTTTTGATGTTCATTTTACTTTTATCCTGCTATAAACTTGAAATAAAGAGGACATTTATAATTTGTATTTTGTGATAAAATTGACAGAATTTGAAGGCTGAGTTGTGTTATATTAAAAGCAACAAAGCACAAAATTATTGCGATTACTGGGCGGCTGGCCCGTTGCAAATAATGAATTGAAGACGTTAAATATTATATCCAATCATTTACTGTATTATACTGTGAATAATTCAGCTTGTGAATAGTCACTTAACGTTATATACCTCAGAAAAGACAGAAATATAACGTATGTTAACGAGTTGGAGCCCACTTCGACCTTTATAACATTTTATTGTTGTTTTTAATTAAATACATCTGAGAAATGAAAGGTAGGACGCTATAGATGTTTTTGCGGAGTAGGTGGTGGAATTTTCACAAAGGAAACAGTATAATTTAATTAATTGTTTCACATGAATACAGCGATCTGTCACACCACATTTAAGAGCTTGAAAAACACATTATTGTAAGACACAAAGTCTGTATTTCGCTATAACTGATAGATTTTGAAAGCTGAGACTTTGTCTTATATTAAAAGTACCAAAAGCACAAAGCTTATTGCTATTATACTGGGGGGCTGGTGAACTACAAATAACGAATGCAATCTAACACATGAAATATTATTTCCAAGCATACTGTTCCCATGAGTACAACATGTTATAGATTCTGCTAATAATCCAACATATATTCAAATCAATTCCGGTGGCCTGGCAACTTCTCCCGGTGCTCCCAATCCGGGCCATTTGCATGCACAGTGTAGACTATATTCTCAATATATTATAACTTTAATTTCTATGACTTAATTCTCAAAACATTTAGACTTTATTCTCTAAAAGTTTTGTCTTTATTCTCATAATTTCGACTTTCTTCTCAAAACATTTTGACTTCTCGCAATTTCAAATTTATTTTCAAAATATTCGAACATTAATCTCGTAATTTTAGATTTTTCTTTGTAACATGCCACTAAAATGCTGTCATAATATATACCTAGGATGGCTTGAGGGTGAGTAAATCATGGGGTATGTTTTATTTTTGGGTGAACTATCCCTTTAACTGCTGTTGCCTCACACTATGATTAACTAAAACTAAAACTATTTTTAAAAAAAATGTTGCCTTAAAAAAAACATTTACTCAAATAACAAAATAACTAAAAATTCTGAAGCTCGTTTTATTTTAGCTAGTTGCCAAGGACATTTATCATTTTCATTTAGTTGAACCAAAATAACTAAAACTTAAATAAAAATGACAAAAAAAGAAAACTGAAAACATTAAAACTAACTAAAACTCAAAATTTGAAAAAAATGTATAAAAATGAATATATATTGATTACAAAGATTAGAAAATAAGAACTAAAAATGCACTGTGTGACACCAGAGCTTTTTGTTTTCTGTATTACACTATACATGTAAATAAAATGGAAATTTATGGTCATTTTGTAGATTACTGCAGGTTTACAGAGACAGCATTACACTTGTCTTCCTTTATGTGCAAAACTAGAAAATTACAGAGTACACTTTTTACACAAACATTACAAACTGATGCAAAAATGTCAAAAAGCACCGAGACGTACCGAAGGGGGGCTTTGACGATGATTGCAGTGTGTCAAAATCTCATAGAGGGTCACAGCAAAGGACCAAACATCAGAGGCAAAGGAAAACTTGCTCTCCTTCAGGCACTCTATGGCATACCTAAAAAGTAAAAAAATAATGTTTTGGAATAACTGCTGTTTTGTTTTAAACCCAGAGATTAATTTAATATTTCAAAGATGAACAAGTCCAGAGATAAATGCAAGGTCACCACCATTTTTTTTCTTATTAAATCATTTCATTTCGTGTGAAATTTTTCAATAATTGTGTTGATCGATATTAAACATACTTATGCTTTCACCGAGTGACACCACATTATGTCTAAAGACGTCCAAAAATCCATTAGCAGATCATGTTGTATTGATAAAAGCATTCTCCAGGATGTTATCAACATTAAAGACATTATCCATCTCCCCAAGCCTCCAGCTAATACAACTTACCAGAACACAGGGCTGTCTCCGTCCTCACGAACACGATAGTAGATCTCTCCTTCGGGAATGTACTTTGTCAAGCCGAAGTCACCGATCTTAACCACACCTTCATTCTCCACCAAAACATTCCGTGCAGCCAAATCCCTGTGGATGTAGCGTTTGGAGTGCAGATAGTCCATCCCCTATGGGTGCGACAGCACAGATCGGATAGTAAAGTAAGCACCAATAGGTTAGCTTTATTAGCTTCGGTATGACTTTTATAGGGTTTGAGTTTCTCACCATACAGATCTGCTGTGCAAACAGGAGACTTTGAGCGATTCCCAACCGATGTTTAGGCAGGTACTCTCTGAGGCTTCCCAGTGGAAGATACTCCATGATTAACTGAACAATCTGTCCACCTAAAACAAAATACCAGATAGAGTATACCGTGAACGTGGATGTCATATTTAGCATGCGTTTATGAAATATTTTCTATTGAAACAGGAAGTGGGGTGGGACACAGCCTAGGAGACAATGATTTGCTTGCTATTTCTAGTCAGAGGCAGTTGATATTTATAAATTCATTGGTGGTGGAGTTGCTATTGAAGATAAGAATTATCGACAGGCCGTAATAATTTAAAGTGACAAAACTTAAAAGGATAGTTCACCCAAAAATTAAAATTCTGTCATTACCCGTAAAACCTTCGTTCATCTTAAGAACACAAATTAAGATATTTTTGACGAAATCTGAGAGATTTATGTGCCCAGAAAGGTAGTAAGGACATTGTTAAAATAGTCCATGTGGCATCAAGCTAATTTTCTTTCTTTGCGCACAAAAAGTATTCTCATAGCTTCACAAAATTAAGGTTGAACCACTGATGTCACATGGACTGTTTTAATGATGTCCTTAGTACCTTTCTGGACCTTGAAAGTGTCGGTTGTGTTGCTGTCTATGAAGGGCAAGAAAGCTCATGGATTTGATCAAAAACATCTTAATTTGTCTTCTGAATATGAGCGAAGGTCTTACGGGTTTAGAACGGCACAAGGGTATAATTATTGACAGAATTTTCATTTTTGGGTCAACTATTCCTTTAATTTTATTTCATGAGGGTTATAAGCAGCTTTGGCTCACCCAGTTCAGTACAGCACCCCTTGTATTTGACGATATTGTTGTGGTAAAGTGATTTGAGTATTTCGATCTCCTTCATCCAGGAATCATGGAGGCTACTTCCACTCTCTTGTTTCAAGGCCTTCACCGCCACATATTCTCCCGTTCCGTCATTGCCAGGGTCATAGACGTACAGCATCACCTTTCCGAAATGTCCCTGAAAGCATGTCACAGAATATTATATGAAACTGAAATATGATGATAAAACCAGAATAAATTATTGAACAGAAACCATAAACTGACCTCTCCCAGATCCCTGATCTTCTTTAGGTAGCGTTTGTAAAAGATGCTGGGGTCTCTGTCAGGGAGTGACTCACATTCGGACGAAATGTCTGGATCTTATCGTAGAAAACAACAACATATCAATTTCAAAGTTACAAATAAAAATGTTTTTTAAAAATTTAACATGGTTTTAAAGGGGATAGTTCTGGAACGCCATTCTCTTGCGTATGAGAGTTAGCGGTTTACAAAGTTTTAAATATGGATATTTGTCTTACACAAACATTGATTTGCTTCAGAAGGCCTTTATTTAACCCCTGGAGCTGTGTGGAGTACTTTTTTATGATGGATGGATGCACTTTATTGGACTTTTTTTTAATATAACTCTGATTGTATTTGTCTGAAAGAAGAAAGTCAAATACAGTAGACCTAGAATGGCTTGAGGTAAATCATGTGGTAATTTTCATTTTGGATTAACTATCCCTTTAACACTGTATTATTATGGTATTCAAGTAACTTGGATTGCCATAAAAACACTATGGAACATAAATATATTAATAATTCAGTATTATGGTTTTACCAATGGATATGTCAACATCTAATTTTGGTCATTACTGATATTTGTGATATTTGCTATGAATAATAAACAATATGACGGCTAAAGTTCCAGTTTACATTTCAGAACATCACTACATGTTTATACTGTATAATATAAGACAGTGTTAATCCATGAAAAATATCTGATATTGCCTGTTTCCAATATAAGCTGATACTGATTAAACATTATATTGTAAAAGCCTAATATTTAAAATATATTGTAAATACAACTATATGGATAGATGTAAAAAAAAAAAAAAAAAAAAAAAAAGCTAGCTTGTTGCAGTATTGACTTAAAAAAAAATCTGTTGCAAACATGTTTATTTTGCTATCATGATTATGAAGTGCAGATAAAGAATGCCTAACAGTGATCCTAAAACAAATCCCTTTTTTCTTAACAGAAGCACACATTATATCTTTTAACACCAAAAATGGATGTTTTGCATCTCTGAAGGACTGACAACAGGTTCTTTATTAGTAGCAGCAGTAGCTTCTCTATCTGCTCACATTAGAGGCGGTTTCTAATTGCATTTAATAGCCTCGCAGCTTCTGTGCAAGATGAAAATGCTTGTAATTGCTTACAAGGGATGTAACAGTACACAGAAGTCACAGTACGGCATGTACCTTGGTATTTATATAAGTTCGGTACAACAGGAAAAGTATTTTCCATTTATTTCGAACAGACAGTAGTGCTGCATTTGGATTATATTGTATAGTTTCAAAATTTAAAGCAAAAGTAGAATAGTGTGACTTTAGGTTTGTGAAACTATGTACATAAGACACCTCAAAACAACAAAATTAGCAGACGGACTGACTGAACTGCAAATCTGTTCTCTTACAGTAGGTGGCACTTATGGAACAGCAGCGATATAGAGTTTCCTTGGTTAACGCCGTAAACAAAGCAGTTGCGTTTTTAAACACTACTTTAATATGCAATATATGGACGTATGAGGAAAAGAAAATACCATTGAAACATTTCTGAAAACTGCCAGTTCCTCTCAGAGATACATTCATATAAGGCCCTCAAAAATGGAGGCCCTGTTTACACTAGTGCCTTTTAAAAAGAAAACAATCCTCGTCTACACTGGTATTTTCACTGCGTTTCAGAAACGATCTCCGTCCACACTACACAACTGAAAACGCATGTCACATGACCATTTATAATGAGCATGACGTTATTGTTAACACAGTCATCAAGGATATGCAGGACGAATGTGGGCAGCCACAACATAATTTTCAAAAATCTCAGTTTTGGCCTGTTTACACTAGGGCTGCCCCGTAATAGTCGACTAACGAGAAGAGACCAAAAACGCATTAAATTGCTTAGTCGCCGGAAAAAAAATTCACAGGAAATGGCGACATCACACAGTTTGTGACAGACAGATCATTAACGGCTGGCCTATGTGGCAATACAGTACATGGGGCAGGACATCCAGATGCTCACCTATCATTCATCGACCTTAAATATGGCTTTTCATCTGAAAGATGTATGTAGTAGCAACTTCACATGGCCACTCAATCTAGTATTAACCTAGAAAAATGTGCGCTATTGAAGTGTCTGTGTGGAGTGTGGAAGCTGAATAGTAGCGCGCTCACTGCATGACAGATAGAGGGGCCGGTGCGGTCACTTGCTCTTAAAATACTCCCTCATTTTTGCACATACAGATAAAAGTAATCCATCTTTTGAATCTGTAATGACTCTACATTTATGTCCGTGCACTCAGAATAACAACGAAATGCTGTGCTTTTGTAAAATAATGAAAGCAAACAGGATGCGCTTTCTGCCGTCTCTGTCTCTGTGAACTTGAGCTCAAAACTTCGAAACTCCATGTATACTTGCCTTACAGACATGAAAAAAATATGTCTATAGAGAGTGAAATGTCTACTTTCAAATGAACCAATTTAAATGGAAAACAAATATTCTCAGATTATGCGTGCGGAGATGACAAATCAGTGCCAAAAACAAAGAAAGCACTAGTTCATTAATAAATTATCAAAATGCTAATGTAGCCACCTTGCTGTTTTTCCCTGACGCATTCATAATTATAATATCTGCTGGTGTGCTGTGGCAAGCTTTGAGCGCTTATTAGGCTATGTAGGCAATTAAGGCTCATTATTATGATTTATATGGTTTATTAATAAACGTGCGACTAATAGTCGACTAATGCTTAAAATGAACGACTACAAGTCGACCTGAAAAATGACCGAATTTATCTTATGGATGAGCAATCACTTTAACATCTGACACCATACTTGTACCATGGTAGTGACAATACAACAAAACAACTGAAAAACCCCAAACATGCATGATTACACTGCGTACAATCACTCACTTTTAATCTGAATCTCTGTTAGCTCTCTCAGAATGGTCCGGAAGGACGGCCGTGCAGCAGGGTCATATGTCAGACACATGCTGATAAAGCTCGCCAGCTCTTGAGAAGACGGCACCGCCAGGCGACTCTGCGTCTCATAGAATCGCTCTTTCTGTAGACGGAGGAGAGCGTATAAGTAAAAGGTGTGAGCGTGTGCTGTCAGGTACACAGCGGGAGGAAGCCGTACCTCAGGCAGTGTGCTGCCACTGATAGGAAGATCTCCGTTGTTGCAGATTTCCAGCAGAGTCGCTCCGAAGCTCCACTGGTCGGCAGCGCTTCCTATACGGGCCCCGTCGGCGATACACTCCGGAGCGATCCACGGGATGCGTTCCACGCGTTCTGCGCGTAAAACACGAACATATGAAACAAGAAACATGAAAACTTGTTCTGGGGTGTTTCTAGGCTTGATTTATCGCCTATCAGGTGGATTTTTGCATAAAAAGCCACATGATTTATGTCTGTATCATTAACAGTATGCTGAAGATGAATAATTAAGGTTTTTGAACTGTACATTCTGGACAGTTGCTTCACTGCTGTAAATATGATCATCCTGACATTAATAGAAGCGTTTGACTAAAGGAAGTGTGCATCACCATAAGGAAGTGGTTGGTTCGTAGCTTCCTGTTCTATGAACCATGAGAGAATCTGATGAAGTAAACAGTAGTGACAAGCGGACTGAGGTAACGAGAGAAATGACACAGATAGAGGGGTACAGGATGTACTCTTCTCGACAGTACGTGTGAATAACAACAGTTCTCGCTTACCTCCACGAGACAGAGCCGACAGAGAAATGCCAGGGTCACTGAGCTTCACAAAAGGGGACGTGCCCTCCTCCAAACCCTTCTTGACCACCAGAATATTCTTGCCGCAGACATTTCCATGGACCAAACGCTTTGTTTCCTGTAAAGAACAAGGTCACAGATGGGTCAATCTTGCAAGGAAATAAAATAAAACTATTATTTTAATAAAAATAATTAAATAAATAATATAAATTTCATGACATTTAATCATTACTTATTCTCATTACTGTAATACAATATGAAAACCACCCTGTCCTTGACCAAATATGTTTTAAATAAAAATATTGTAGTAATTATCATTATATACTGTAAGCAGGGGCTCTAAATGATCCAAGCTGAGGAAGAAGGGTCTTATCTAGCTTATTTTTGTTATTTATTTAAAAAAAAAAAAGTAAAATTTCTAAGCGCTGCAGAAGTACCGACCCAGTGTTTACAATGTGAACATGCAAAGAAAAAAAAAAGGTAAAACAGCGATGTAGAACAATTTTGAAGTTGGAAGAGAAAATGAGATGGGAGATATACATTTATCTGTACATTTTTGTTCTGGAAGTGAACTAATCCTTTAAAAAAACACTTCAAAATAGGGTAATATGACTTGATTTAAATTTTACTTTAACATTACATTTGATTTAACTTTAATTTTTTCATTATTAATATTTCAATAATATTTTTTGAATATCAATATTGGTTAGTTTTACATTAAATAACATTGGTATTACATTGATATTAATTTAAATTATTTTTTAAATATCAGAAATACTTGGCTATTGCTACAAATATACCCATGCTACTTATGACTGGTTTTGCGGTCCAGGGTCACATATAATGTTCCAATGCGGAAAAAAAACAAAATTTTATTACTTTTTTTATTTTTTATTTTGGGGTGAAATATGACAGTTTTTGTTTGATTTACCCAGAGAACACAAGTGTACAATGATCAAATGAGATTTTTGGCAATTATTGATGTAAGCTGTTCTATTTTAAAAATCCCATGTTGAATTAATAACTCAAGTTTTACATAAAAAAAATACTGTAACAGTTATAATTATATACTGTAGCATTATTTTTTTCATGTTACAGTAATAATAATTGGGCTTGTCAATAATGTTACAAAAAAAATGTTTTCCCTAAATACTAAATTCAATTTCCTTAATGCAAATATAATTTTCTTTTATTAATTGATCTGATTTAGAAGTGGAATTTCACAGATAATTCCTAAAAGGTTTACTTTACAAGTGAACTTTTTAAAATCGAAAATATCAAATATATTTTTCAGAATACAGTAACAAGATTTGGACATAACTGTTAAAATCATGCTTATGAAATATGCATGCATATGTACTTTAAAATAGACTTTATTTATGCGAAAACTATTTTTTTGAATAATTCAGATTTTTTATTTAGAGGTGCAATGTCTTGAATGAATTACAATTTAAATAAAAATTTTAAATGATTAATATTTAATTAATATTTCTTGAATTTCAATATTTTCTTGAGTTCTATTTTCCTCTTAAAAATATCAAATAATATTTTTGATATATATTGCTCTCATGCACAAACAAACAAATGGCTAGAGGTCGAAATATGACAAGAACTGAGTTAAACTGTGTCAACAAATTCATCTTGATAATTTCAGAATTAGGTTGAACAGCTGTCAGCTGTTAAATTTAAGTACACAATTTAATTAGATAATTGTTTATAATTATTTAAATAATAATTTAAATAGACCAATTTAGGTTAACAAATTACCAAGCAATGCTTAATTTTGTTCAGTCTGTGGTGTAATAAAGTCGCATTAGCAATTAAATAAAATATACTTAAGCAAAACATGGTCGGGTCAAAGGGTCCGAATAATTTTTGGTCCTAAATTTTTATCAGATTTACTGGTAGTCCACTGTAGGAATAATTTTTGGGTATGTCACAGTTTACTTTATTTTGCTATCCTCTCATACTTAAATGAACTATAGTGTCCTGCACCCACTAGTAAAAAAAAAAAAAAAAAAATTACATCTGGTGTCTGAATAATTTTTGGTTTGACTGTGTGTGTGTGTGTATATATATATATATATATATATATATATATATATATATATATATATATATGTAAGTATATATATCGGTCTACTTGATCTGTAATAATCAGCAACTGAATTATTAACCTGAAAAACACATTGTTTTACCCCTAAATATGACCTGAATTAAATAACTTTAAAATTTTAAATGATTAATATTTACTATTTCTTGAATTTCAATCTTTTCTTGAGTTTTACTTCACTCATTACAATATCAAATAATATTTTTTCATAATGTTCCCATGCAAAACCAACCAAACAAAAAACACATTCTTTTGATTTTGGGGTGAAACGTAACCGTTTTTGTGTAATTCATTCAAGCAGAGACTAATAATGCACAATGATTAAATGAGATGTTTGGCAATTATTGATGTAAGCTGTTCTATTTTTAAAAATCCCACATTAAATTTATAACTCACAAGATAGCAAAGAGCACTGGCAAGTTGTTTGGCCACAGTAAACTTCCACTGAGGAGTGACACGCGCCTTCTCTCTGTGCAGGAACACATCTAATGGGCCGAACTCCACAAACTCCTCCACCATAATGTCTGTTCACACAAAAGCAGTACAATCAACAGATACATAATATGTTTGGCAGATGGTAAAAAAAAGTACAGATTGTGCTTAAAAAAACAAAACAAAACAGTCAAAAACAGCTTTGACGACACTTGCGGCCTTTAAAGAGGAAGTCAAAAAGGGCAAAGCACTCACTCTCAGATCCCTTGACTGAAACTCCATGCACAAAGACCAGATGACAGTGTGACACCTGACTCATGAGACTAGCCGTTTCGAAGAATGCCTAAAAATGAGCACAATCCATGAGATATCATTTGTGCTTTCACTGTTGTTTACGATACATTATACATTATCAGATGACTCTTACTAGTGCTATATCCTTGTGGCTCTGGTCCAGAATTTTGAGGACAACCCGGATGCCTTTTACGTTGCGGTGATTGTTATTAGACTCATCGTCTTCGTCCTCAAGTGAACCGTGAACCTTCAGCCAGCCCGCGTAAATGTTAGTCCTGGTGCCTCGTCCCAAGTGCTGCTCCTGTATCCATAAAATAAGTCAAAAAAGCTTAATCAGTTGCGGGTACTTCATGAAACAGGAGTTAACTTTTTTCTCTTTGCTACGTGAGGTTCACATTCTTAAGAATTTATGACCTTGGACCACAAAAACAGTCATAAGGGTTTTTTTTTTTTTTTTAAATTGAAATGTATACATCATCTGAAAGCTGAATAAATAAGCTTTCCATTAATGTATGGTTTGTTAGGATAGGACAATATTTGGGCGATATAACTATTTGAAAATCTGGAACCCGCAAAAAAAAACAAAAAAAAAAACAAATCAAAATATTGAGAAAATCGCTTTTAAAGTTGTCCATATGAAGTTCTTAGTAATGCATATTACTAATCAAAAAGTAAGTTTTGATATATTTACGGTAAGAAATTTACAAAATAGTTTTGGAACATGATCTTTACTTAATATCCTAATAATTTTTGGTATAAAAAAATATAATAAAATATAATTTTACCCAAATAATGTATTTTTGGCTTTTGCTACAAATATACCATTGCTACTTACGACAGGTTTGGTGGTCAAGGGTCACATTTATTATTTCTCTCAAATGGTTTGTAAAAAAAAAAAATGCAACTGTTCCTCGTTCATGACGTCATTTCTATCACAACAAAAAAATTGTACCAGTAATAAAGTAATAAGACAATATCAGTGAGGGCAATAAAATAGAGTAAAATGTTTTTTTATTATTGTTTTTGTTATTGTACAATATATGCATGTCATTTCCAAACTAGCAACATTACACAAATTAGTAATTATTAATCAATCAAAAAACACAATTACTGTATTTAGGGAGAAAAACAAAAACAGATGTTTCATAAAATGAAAAAAAATAAAAAAAAAAGATTTAATGTTTTTTTTTTTTGTAAAGATCCTCAGTGTTAAAAGTGCCCATGCGTAAAGAAACACTCCAACGCATTTGAAATATGAAAAAACTACATGCCTGATATTTAGAAGAATGTAGTCTGCTTTTATTTTATCAGTACAACCTATCTGCCAAAGTGGAATGCGTGAAAAAGCCCCTTGGGCTCGGTGTTGCAGTGCTCAGCTCATGAGGATAAGAAGGAGAATGATTGCGTACAATCACATACCTTTGTAATTTCCTTGTCCTTAATTTGATGAAACCGCAGTTGGCTCAGGTTTAGGGTTTCCGAGAGCGTTTTAATGCTACTGTTCGCACCCTTTCTCATTACGAGAAGATTTGATAGCTCTGCAAGAGAACCATAAAACCCGTTAACAGGATGACTCACCAAATGATAAGAATCTTGCACTTCTGTGGAATTTTTCCTAATCAGAGATGCACTCCAGGATGACTCAGAAATTTGATTGCAAAGTCTGCCAAACAGAAAATACACACTCACCTCCTAGCCTGGGCAGGCAGCATTTCTTCAAAGTGAAGCTGTCTTCTCCAGACTTCAGCACGAAGGTCTTTAAGCTGTTGGTGAGCTCCTTTATGCTGGAGAACTCTTGATCCCAGCCTTCCAGCTTGAAAATGGAGCCCTTTTGTGTAATTCTGAACTGTTTGTATGTTGGATTTTCTCCATCCTGTCAGTCAGAAATGACATTTAAGTTGTCATGAAATGCATGTAGTGACAGATCTTTCAAAAAGAGATCATCAAGAACAAATGTAGGGCGGCGACTTGATTCTATGCAATGATTGCTGATAGGATTGTAGATGTGGCCGCTGCATTCAAAAATAAAAGAGATGAATGTACTGAATGCTTATACTTTAAACAAAGTGGCAGAGTTCAAGCAGACTCAATGATTGGAGAAGTCTGGCATACAGCACCAAAGAGAAAACTCTCATTTTTTCACCAGAAGAACTATACTGTATATTATATATGTATATTAAATACAAGCATATTATGGTCTTTATGGGAGTTTTATCATGTGCCAGGAGAAAATTGTAAGCTTCAAAAGTATGCCACACAATTTCAAACAAGATTGAGTCAAGACCATTTTATAGGGATGCATAATATTGGATTTTTGCAGATATCTGATATTTTTCAACTCATTTTGGCTGACAGCCGATGCCAAAACCAATATATTTCCTTTGGTTTGGAAACAACACCAAGTCTCCCCTGTGCGGAAATTACAAGCCAATTAAGTTTTTAAACAAGAACTTACCTGTTAGAATTAAATAAACAATAATGAAGTTCTTTTATAATGACAGTACACTGAAGCTTTGAAAATAACTATAAATAAAATAAATATCAATTGCTGCATTTTTTCCCCAGTTGCAAAGATTTAACATTGTTAGATAATCTAAAGCAAAAGAGTTTCAAAAATTCTGAAAATCTTTTAGAGCTTATAATTTGTTTGAAAAAATGCAACATGTTACACATTAATAACATTTGAGTTATTCCTCTTATCGGCAAGACGTATCAGCATAATTTTTCATATCTGGCCTCTGACGATATTTACTTTTAAAGCCATTATCGGGCGATTTCGATATAGGTCCGATCATATTGGGCATCCCTACCATTTTACACAATATGCGACAAACATTTACAGGGTATATGCATGATTATTTTCAGTGTATGAATGTATCTCTGGTTTAATATCCTCTAGACATTTTATTCTTGGTATCAAAACGATCTGCTCTTGATTTCCTAAAACTTCCTGTGATTAGAAAATGCATCATACCGCTTGTACTATATTTTGGGTAGAACCACATCAGTTCCCCAGATCAGCAATAAACATGCAAATGGGCCATAAATGGAGACAAAGAGAAGTTCTCCCGCTCAAAAAAACCAAGCTTTGTATTGGCCAATTCACCCAAAGGTGGGTGTTGTAGGGAAACTATCTAAATACCCTAACTCAACCCAATCATTGCTCAGACCCTTCGAGACACTCTCCAAGACTCATCACCTTTAAGTTATTTTCCGGTAGTTTATCTTCAAGTAACTTTGTCGACTCGCTGTGGATTTTCCTATCTTCGGAAGACCTAGAAAAACCCTCCAGCACGCCTAAACGAATTCATCGAGAACTTCCATTGTCTACCGCATCAGGACACTTTTCAGCAACAAAGCCAATGCAAGTAATCTTTACAACTATCTAGATGCGTTTTAAGCTGAGCCCCATTTTAAGGTGATTTTGCTTCTCTGATGATTCTGATAAGGTCACTGGTTAATTGATGCGAAATACTGCCATTCTTTGCCCTCTCTCTCTCTCTTTTCTCACTTTCTTCCTCTATGTATACGTACACGTGTTTTGCTTAGTTTAGTTGTATGTTAGGCGCAGTCCCATTTATTAAATTCCATATATTCACAATTGATTGTCTCTGTGTGCTGCTCACAATCTGAAGTCCCTGAATGTTTGATCTTGCTACGTGCTACATTTTGATTTTACTACAAGTTAAGTTACTGCCAGTACTGACTAAAAGTAGGAAAGTTATTCATTCTTGGCCAGAAAATAACCTTTCCTAGAATTGATAAATGACTATACTGTCTATTCGGTGGACGAACAGATCAAATAATGGTAATGTTAATTCTGCTACAGTTAATTCTGAGATCTGATCAAAATATTCATAATTAATTATAACCAGTTATAATTAATCATAAATATTTCCCTTTTGAGCTAATTTGCTACAATGATATGCAGCAGCCACTAAAAGATCTTTTACACTGAGTATCACTAGCAAACAACAAAGTGTCAGGATTCTCACAAACAAGCTTGACACTGTCATGTGTCTTCCAGGGAAAAGTAATTGTAAACTCGCAGTTGTTATCTGTCAAAGTCAAGCCAAGGCAAGTTTGCTTGTCTATCAAGTAAATTCCTTTTACAGGTATAACCTTAATTATTAAGCATAAACATACTTAACATATTACGCAATCATTTCACAATTCTTTAATTCTGCCATTCTTAACAGAATTATCATTAAAATGACCTTTGTCCGACTCAGAGATGCCAGGATTATGCGATGGTAATCCAAAACACTCCAGCGCACAATAAACGCTCCCTCCTCTGCTTCTTTCTTCAGTTTGTGGAGCACAAACTCATCCCTAGGAGCAAGAAAAAGAGTGAACACGTCAATAAAAACGGTGGAAGATCACATGGCTGCATTTGAAAAAGCGGGTGACGTACAGTATGGGACCGTGCAGGTCATTGGTCTCACTGAGAACCACTCTGGGCGGTGCCACTTCGTGACAAAGATAATGATGCGCGTCAGTTGTGAGGCGGAAATATCCATCCAGCAGTGAAACCAGAGACCGAGCTTGAAGACTGGAGCACAAACGCATGTCCTGAAATACAAATATATAGGTGGGTCACCTATCACATAAACACAAAATATGGAAACTAAATACAGCTTTGCCAGACTGTTTACCATTGACATGTTGTCTTGGCGACTGATACAGACGTTTATGCCTTGAATGGCAATAAGAGAGATCTCAGGGAAGTCGCAGAAGGTATTCCAGGCCACTTCCTGTTCATCTGGTGACTGTGGTTCTCTGTCCTGATTATGAATATAGTCATTCCCCTGGAATGTGGAAAGAATTTCAGAGTACAGTTCTACTAGTGTAGAAGTAGGTTAAATATCTACTTTATCAACTTACCCATTGTGCTGATCTCTTCCTCCACCATATGCCGGTGGATCCAGACACTCTGATCTCATATGTAGGTTGACTGTTCACGGTTTCAGAGGGAGTTTGTGTTCGAGAGGCAATGAGGTACGACCCACTGCCGTCTCCATCAGGTCTCAGATCAAGACTGAACACAGGGAAGGTCTCGACGCCAAAATTCGGTGCCAGGCGCTCCAGCGTGGATATATACTTGTACATGACCTCTTGTGATCCGAGTTTTCCCATGCCCACTGTGTGCTGCTGGAAAGTTTTCACAAAGTTCGTGAAAACACGCCGAATACGGAACCTTGTCAGGACGTTGTTCCGGGCAATGTGTCGGGAAAAGGATTGAGGGATGCAATGGAGAAAGCTGAAGGATGGAGCACAAATATGTTAACACGCTTGATGAATGGCCTAATGGTTAGAGAGTCGGGTTTGTAACCCAAAGGTCGCTGGTTTGATTCCCACACCAGCAGGAATTGAAGGTGGGGATTGTGAATGAACAGTGCTCTTTCCACCTTCAATACCATGACTGAAGTGCCCTTGAGCAAGGCACCGGGCACTGGAGCAATGGCTGCCCACTGTGTTCACATTGTGTGTATTGTCACCATACTTGACAACTACCTCACTTCACTTCTTTTACAATCTTTTATAACATACTTATAGGGAAACCCAGGTATTAAGACTTGTATGGCTTAATATAACGCAAATGATGTTTATTAATGTCTTAAATATGTAGTTGGAAACCCATGAAAGATTTACGTTAGTTAAAAAATCCACATAATTTTATATATATTTTGGACTATGGGTGGCGCCATTATTTCGATGACGTGAAATAGTTGCACTCGGTGAGCTACTGGCACTACCTGTTGCTATTTTCACCATAATACAACTCTGAAAATAAAAAACTTATACGATGACCACAGCTACTGAAAGACCTTACAGGTGGCGATGGATGTGTCGTACCATCGACTTTTCTTACAAGGAGTCTAATCACCCTCAGAAACTCCTTCAGTGGCTGTTATGTCACGATGGTATGTTTGCATCCTGCCAGGATGGCATCTAGCGTTTCTTGTCTCTGCCATTTGTAAGATCTTTCAGTAGCTGTGCTCTACTAAAAGCCCGAAAGGCATCAGGGCTAAAGTGGAGAGAACAAAGACAGGGGTCTTCAGGAAGTTTTATTCACCCACAGGCATCTTCACATTCATTATTCCTCTTCTTATTGCTAGGAAAAACAGTTAAAACTTGCATCGCTTCTCTTGTTGCCCTTCGATTAAAAATTACAACCAAAAGCCACAAAATGTGGCATTGTATCAGTATTTTATTTTCCGAGTTGTGCTGTGGTAAAAATAGCAACAGGTAGCGCCAGTAGCTCACTGAGTGAAGCCATTTGACATCATCAAAAATAATGGCACCCAATGTCCAAAATATGTATAAAACAATGTGGATTCTTAAATAACGTAAATCTTTCATGGGTTTTCTACTACATATTTCAGTAGGAGACATAATTTACGTTATATTAAGCCATACAAGTCTCAATACCTGGGGTTTAAAGAGCTTAATGTTGTATGAAAGCATATTGTAACTTCCTCCATAGTGAGGAAATGTCTCACTCTGTACTATGGCAACTTGCTGACATCTGGTGAATTACTTTGGACACAAGACCACCCACTTTTACACATCAGCAATGACTATTTAATGTCCAGAAACATGGCCTGTCATTGTGTAGCATGTACTTCTCTGCATTTCATATAAAAATAAACAAAGATTAGTTTTTAACAAGGTTCCTGGTCATTTTAGTTTGACTTTCACAGTTTGTAGCACATTTGTGACCCTTGACCCTTAAGTAGCATGAGTATATTTGTAGCAATAGCCAAAAACACATTGTCTGATGTGATGTCTAAATGTCAATCTATTAGGAAACTATTAGGATATTAAGAAAAATCATATTCCATGAAAATAATTTGTACATTTCCTACCGTAAATTTGTACATTTCCTACTGTAAATATATCAAAACTTAATGGTTTTAAACTTAAACTGGTTTTGTGGTCCAGGGTCACATTTGAAGGATGAGGCAATTAAAAACTGCATCTGACACAGCAAACCTTCAGCTAGCGAGTGACTGCAGGAAAGCACTCTATTTTAATGCATAAACACATATACAATAAAGGCATTAATTCAACAAGGCACAGTAGCAAATGCAAGAGGGTGGAAAAAAGTCGCAAACTAAACTCTGACTTTTTGTTCAGGAGAAAAAAAAACAAAAAAAAAAAAAACTTACTAACATTACATTAATAATTTTGTAAGATAAGAACCTTTAAAGACAGCCCACCTGCTGTTTTATAAATTATAACATTCTTCAATAACATATCTTTTAATTAACTTCCTCTTAGTAAACCTTCTTTCAAATCTTTCTCTGAACAGAAAAGAAAGCTGAAGCCGCACCTGGTCTGCTTGGCCACATCCTGTAGAGAAGAGCCACTCTGCAGTGCCGTGTAAGAGAGGTGAAGCACAGCCATACCTAGACATTCATTCTTAAAGCGACTGATCTCTTCCTCTCCCTTCAACGCATCCAAACATGTCAAGTCATTCACAAAATCATATTTCGCCTGGAAAGAGAATCAACAAAATCAACTAAAATTTTTTTGGACAGTAGTTAGGACATAAAAAAAATAGCTACATACAACTTAGCATAGAAAACTTGATCATTTAGTCCTTCTATTACTGTTACAGTTTCCCCCCCAAAACTTCATGATGACCTTTTATTAAACATGAAGTGCTGCTACCGCACTTCCTCATACATGCAAGTTTAGTCAAATGGTACTGCGATAATTTTTTCCCCATCTTATTTGGCATTTTTCACTTTTTTGTGTGGTTATTTATCTATTTTTACAAGCAACCAATTCTGATTCACTAGCTAGAAAACATACAGAAGCCATGTTACAATGTCAAAAACAGTTGAGTTTGCACCGAATAATACTTTTGAGGTTTAAAAGTACATACACCTTGCAAAATCTGCAAAATGTTAATTATTTTACCAAAATAAGAGGAATCATACAAAATGCATGGCATTTTTTTTATATTATCTAGTACTGACCTGAATAGGATATTTCACATAAAAGACGTTTACATAAAGTCCACAAGAGAAAATAATAGTTGAATTTATAAAAATTACCCCATTTGACAGTTTACATACACTTGATTCTTAATACTGTGCTGTTACCTGAATGATCCACAGCTGCATTTTTTTGTTTAGTGATAGTTGTTCATGAGTCCCTTGTTTGTCCTGAACAGTTAAACTGTTCCTCAGAAAAATCCATCAGGTCCCACAAATGCTTTAGCTTCTTAGCATTTTTGTGTATTTGAACCCTTTCCAACAATGACTGTGTGATTTTGAGATCCATCTTTTCACACTGAGGACAACTGAGGGACTCACATGCAACTATTACAGAAGGTTCAAATGATCACTGATGCTCCAGAAGGAAACACCATGCATTAAGAGCCGGGGGGTGTAAACTTTTGAACAGAATGAAGATGTGTACACTTTTTTTTATTTTGCCTACATATCATATTTTTTCCATTTAGTACTGCCCTTTAGAAGCTACAGAAGATACTTACATGTTTCTTAGAAGACAGAAGAAGTTAAATTTACCCTGATCTTTAACATAACATGATGATAACTAAGTGAACTAAGTGGAACAACTCTGATCATTTTAGGCTGATTTTAACTGTTTATCTGGCACCTTTTAGTGCACGGTTTGATTCTGAATCAGCTCTAAAGTAGTGCAAACATTTTTGGAGATTGTAAAAATCACCTGAGCAAAGAGGTACTCCAGGGAGGTCATCTCCAGCAAAGGAGCCGTCACCGGCTCTGCCCCTGTTCCAGTCCGTAATGCATAACGTGTCACTACCGGTTCCTTTTCCCCTAATCCGTGCCAATTACGGAAGTAAAATCTACAAAGCAAATATTTATTGATGATTAACCATAAATGCATAAATCTTTAAATGTGCACACGATCACATACTTACCGCATACGGAAATGCAGCAAAAGGCCAGACTGGTCTTCTGAACTAAATTTGTGATTTGGACTGTACCAACACGAGGATGCAGGGTCATACAGAGCAAACAAGGCATGACAGACTGGAGTGATCCCTGAGGGAAGATAAAAAACATTTTAGATGGCTGAAAGCACAAAAAAACTCAAGCTTTTACTGGCACCCACACCCAAACCTACCCACAGCCTTTGCTGCGTCGATGGTGAGATCTTCAACGGTCACCTCACCCTCCTTGTAAGACAGGCAGCGCTCTCCCTCTTTGGTCCAGAACAGAAACACGTGGACCCCAGGACCCTCACACTGTCCTGTGAGCGTGTGAGCTCTGGATTTTTTTGAACGTCCTCGTCTAGACATTATACATCGAGTTCAGCACCTGGGGCAACAACATATAAGAATGTTCTTCGATTAAAAACAATGAATATCAATAATATCCAAAATTGTCAATTTAAAAACACGCACTTCATAGACCATACAAGATACAAGTCCTTGTATACATTAATCGCATTTTAAATTAATTTATGTAAAATTATTTCATCCAGACGAAAAGAAAACAGTGTCTCAGCTATCATACTGTGAAAAGTTCTTTAATCCTCAACCACAACTGTACTGATGATGAAACGACATCCATTCAGAGACCATCGTGACACTTTTGTTTTAGGAGAACCCGGGTAGCAGGTTCAGCAACTAGGGTGAGCCACCCAGGTAAGCGTAAACAGATCATTTCAACTTTTGGTTCCAAGATAATGAGATAATTTTCAGGGTATGCAAGTACCCATAGCAACTTATTCTCTAAATGTGAATTGCTCCGGAGGCATTCAGCACATGTATGCCATTTTAATGAGGTTCCACTGGGTGTGGTAGCTTACAATATGCACAATATAATATAGCTATAATTTTCTTGATTACAAATGAGTTATATAAAATGAAGAAATATTCGTTGTATTTTACCTCACAAATACTTTCTTATCTCAGCCATCGTGGATCTGAGAAATGTCATGGAAAAAACAATAAACAGTTATTGTATTGAGTCCTTTTTCTTTTGGTTTCTATGAGCAAACAAATACAAACTAAGGAACTGAAATTAACAATCTTTATGCAACAAAATAACATTTTAAATATTGAAACATATCAGAAAAATAAAATGCTACTTTTGAAGATTCAACTAAAACTACCAGTAGTTGTCAACAAATCAATTAATGAGTGAGTCACAACAATATAAAAACATTAATAAAAAATATATAAAAACACATAAATTGTCCATTTTGATTTCACGTTGATTAAAAAAAAAATGGAGTGTGTTTTCACTAAGTGCAAATAAATACACTAAAAGAAAAACTACACGATAGTGTTTTCACGACTTTCAATCAAAGGAAAAAAACTGAGAGAGACTGATATCAGCAGTCAGAAGAGAGAACAACATCAAATTTACCATCCCTCCCATAGACGGGGCACTAGAAACACCCTCGCAAAGCGTTAACTAGTTTTTTTGTAACTTGATAAAAAGTTGATATAATACAAACTATAGAGTTATAAATGTACATACATATTTTTAAAATTCAAAATATAAAAAACTTTATAGGATTTATGATGATGATGACCGTTGAAATGCGAAAAGGGTCCATTATGTGTTATCGACACCATAGAAATGAATGAGAAGGGCCGTAAACTTAATTCTACCTGTTGCAAAATTGTCCCTGACTTCTCTCATAAAACAGTATTTTTTTTTTACGGTGTAAAGTCATAAGTCACAAGCCGTTTTTCCACAAAAGCACTTTATTCAGCGTCATGACGACTCTCCTCCATTGACATCCATTAAAAAAAACAGCCTCGGGTGACTTTCCCTGCTCACAGCAGCAGCAACAGCGCTTTTTTGCTAACCTTGGAGGCTTGCCTTAAAGGAGAAGTCCACTTCCAAAACAACAATTTACAAATAATTTACTTGCCCCCTTGTCATCTAAGACGTTCATGTCTTTCTGTCTTCAGTCGTAACGAAATTATGGTTTTTGAGGAAAACATTTCAGGATTTCTCTTCATATAACGGACTTCACTGGAGCCCCGATTTTGAACTCTCAAAATGTAGTTTAAATGCAGCTTCAAAGGGCTCTAAACGATCCCAGCCGAGGAAGAAGGGTCTTACCTAGCGAAACAATCGGTCATTTTTTTTTCGAAAAATAAAAATTTGTATATTTTTTAAGCACAACAGCTCGCGTAGAACGATTCTTTAATGTGACTCGCGAAGAACGAGTCGTCTCGGGGAGTGATTCGTTCAGTCGTGCATGCGCAACATCCTATTAGATTCTGTACTGGAATTAGTTCACTTGGTTTTTCGAGTCATTCGTTCATCTTATGGGGCAGTCACGTGATGCTGATTTTGCTAAAATTAACGAAATGACTCGAAAAAAGATCATTCATTTTGCTGAGCGAGACTTAAAGGTCCGAGTCTGTAAAATAATCCGAACTTCCCATCACTACCAAGAATCACGTCTGTGTACTGTGTGGCTAAAAAAGGTAGAGTATGTCGAAAAACTCCATGTTATTTTCTCCTACAACTTCAGAATCGTCCGACACGTTGTACCTTTTTGTTTGTAAAAAGTGTTTGACTTACTTGCACTTTCTTAGTCTTTGCGCATTCACTTTGTAAACACTGGGTCTGTAGTTCCGCCTACGTTTGGCGTGACCTTTCGACATGATGACGTCGTGAACGCGCATCCCGGAACCTGTGCTACATGAGCTTTTGTGCTTAAAAAGTACACACATTTTTATTTTCAGAAAAAAATGACCAATCATTTCGCTAGATAAGATCCTTCTTCCTCAGCTGGAATCATTTAGAGCCCTTTGAAGCTGCATTTAAACTACATCTTGGCCAGTGTTGGGGAGTAACTAGTTACATGTAACGGAATTACGTAATTTAATTACAAAATAAATGTAATTGTAATTAGTTACAGTTACTGACAAAAAATGTGTAATACAGTTACAGTTACTTTTGAAAAATGCCAGTGATTACAAAGGGGATTACATCTGAATTTTTTCACCCACCCACACACACTTACAGATTTAATTGACTTCTTTCATAAATTGCATTGACTGCTCTAAAATGAGACACTAATGTTTCAGGAGTTTAGGACACAGAATAGGACACCTGCTTATTCGATAACTGTTTTATTTCCTATTTGGGTTTATGCATAAACTTCATTTTTTAAGATTGTTTTTTCCAAGGCATTGTTAGATGCTAGTGTTTTCTGTCATAACTATGCAAACATTTGAATTCAAACCCAGTATCATAGCTACTAAACTATTTCTTGTTATGATGTTATTTATGTTATGATCTTCTTATGACATATAGCACAACTGCGCTCACGGTGATTCTGATTGGTCAGTCGTGACATTCCAAGGTATGTTATTCCCCAATAACAACTGGTAGAAGCTAGTAACTCAGACTCATTTAGGGCAACTTAAGTCAGTGCTATATGATATAAATAAAATATTAAAGCTTAATTCAATATTATGTGGACAATTTCTTAATTCTGTCATCCTGGTATCGTGGACTTGCTCTATTGTTTCATACAAACGCAGCTGCTGCCATTTTTTTTTTGTACACTGAAATGGATTATAATTACATATTATAATTACACTGTAATTATAAGATAACTAACAAACTAGAACTACTTCCTTAATTATTTATGTGGTGAAATGTTGTGTAAGAAAACTGGTATGACTGCACTGTATCCCTAAAATGTCTCGTTTGAACTTGCCGTTTGCTAGCAACTGATTTCTTCATGGAAACTTTGCGTTCAAATATTTCAAGTCAGATCAGTGTTTCGTGTCTAATTATTTTGACACGAAACATATAAATAATCTATCAAGCAGCTGTGTAATACGTGGGATAATGTTGTTGATAATGTAGCCAGTTGTTATCGCAGAATAAAGATGTATATTATCCCTTACTTATTATAATCTTAATTCAAGTGATAAAGGATTTTGAAAGTCTAAAAGTAATCAGTGTTGAACGCTACTGTACGGTTAACTCTGCCTGGTTTAAATGTTTCAAAATGATTAACAGTTGAAAATATTAGAAATTTAGAAAAGTAATCAAAAAGTAATTAAAAGTAATAAGTTACATTACTTATACGAAATAATTGAAAAGTTACACTACTTATTACATTTTAAAACAAGTAACTTGTAATCTGTAACCTATTACATTTCCAAAGTAACCTTCTCAACACTGATCTTGGCACAATTGAAGTCCATTATACGCAGAAAAATCTTGAAATGTTTTCCTCAAAAACCATAATTTCTTTACGACTGAAGACAGAAAGACATGAACATCTTGGATGACAAGGGGGTGAGTAAATTATTTGCGAATTGTTGTTCTGGATATGGACTTCTCCTTTAAAGGGGGTTTGCTATGGCGCGCCTCTTCTCAACATCTGTTTCCATGGTGACGCTTGGATTCAGCATTCTCTTGAGAACGTCTTTGTGTTTTCATTGTAATGAGTTTCAAACTCTGACTGAATTAACTCCTGAACTTGTTTTCGACAACCGTGAGTAAACAAAGTTTGGGTCAGTCAACCACAAGGGTGATTCTAGGATTTCACCCCCAATGAGGGTATGATTAAAAAAATTATAGATAGATAGATGATAGATAGATAAATAGATAGATAGAAGTACAAACACACATGCACACCTGTTCCCTGTATGAAAACAAATACAGAAATGCACAAATATGTTTTTTTTGTTTGTTTGGTTTTTTTTTTTTTTTGCTGATACATTGGCTGGTTTAGGCCTGTCTCACTCATGAAGATTTACATATCCAATATAATGTATGCACCAGATAACGGAAACGAACTTTTCCATTAAGGGGCAATGTAATACTGAAACATGAAATTAAAAAAAAATGCTAATAGTCACTAGATTTTAATAAGTGAGTAATTCAACCAACTGATTCGTTCAAGTGGCTGATTCATTCAGAAAAAAAGCAAGTGACTGTCTTCACAAATGAGTCATTGAATCACTGACTCACCTGAATTGTTTAAAAACAAACTCATTCAGTAACAAAACACTCATCACTGTCACTTTTTATCCAGCTGTCCAATCAATGAAGGAGGTGTGGGACAAATACTACACCAACCAACCATCCTACTTCCAAATGAGTTAATAGTGGTTACTTAATTTTTATATTTAGTTATATTCATCAAAATGAGTATACTAGTAATACATTACTGTCATGGATCATAGCAACCAAAGCGTCTCAGCTGGGAAAAAAAAAAAACGCTGTGCCACCAAAGTGTTCACAAACGCCACCAGCTGGTCGTTTTCAGAAGAGCGCCTGGCATTTTTTCAGCTGGATAAAAATGCTTTGATGGACACCTTTATATGTTTATTCACTAACATACACATTCCACTATCAAATCTGATAAATCAGAGTTTTCGCAAAGGTCTGTTTTATGTGCAAATTACTCTGAATTTAGGGCTGCGACAAATCCTCAATTCTATTGGAGTATTCGATTTAAAAAAAAAAAAAATCCTTGATTGCATTTTGCCCGTGTGAAGTAATCGGCAAAATACCAGATGTGAAGCAGTCCACTTATTAAACAAATTTAAAAATCATGATGAAGCATAATACTATTAAGAATTCACAAATGCTACATTTCAAATAAATAAATATATGCTGCTACACAATTTGTTATCATTTACATGTGTGGAGCATCTCAAACTCCATCTTTGCATGTTGTTGTGAGTTTAGGTTTATTATAACCATTATCTGGGAACGCAACATGAGCTATTTCATCAGATTTGTAAGGTAAATCATTTATAAACCAACACAAACACAGGAGAATACATCAGTATCTTTCTCAATGTGATGTCCACATATTCAAGAAATGACAATGGCTATAGCTTTTCTGGACAAATATTAAAGATGAAATGGACATTTAAATTAAATGTTGTTTGATTGCGCTGTAAAGTGTAAAAACAATCATCAGGCCATTGGTGCCCTCTGCAGGCATTTGTTTTAATGCGTAATGTACATTAGCTCTATTGTTTATAACACATTATGTATTTTAACAATTCTGTTCAGTAAAACCATATGATAACTTGCTTTTGATACTTTATTTGAACTAATTACTATTGCCTCGTTGCTACTATATATGTATTATTATGTCATTTCAAAGGCTATTGTTCACTTATACAATTAAAATTTTCAGATTAGTCGATTAGTCGTCAGAATAATCAACAGATTACTCGATTACCAAAGTAATCATTAGTGACAACCCTATTACTCATATATTTATGGAAGTTTTATCCACGAGGCCCATTGTGTCCAAAATGTCACAATACAATATCACAAGCAGGGCCCCCATATCTGGAACACTGGGTGCATTCCTAAAAGGCTACATCATGTAGCCACACCGTGTTTTTTTGTAGAGTGAGTGACATACTCTATTTTTAAATGGGAAACAGTTTTGCATTAGGTTATGTAATATGCATTTATAACAAAGAGCTCCACAGATGCAGATGTCACGACAGCCTCTCAATAAATGCACACATCTTGTTTACTGCCTCTCTGTAGTTGCCACTGCCAAAGAATGACAAATGCATTGAATAACAAACTCTCAGCTAGGAAGGGTGTTAAACTGAAATATCAGACAATAGTGCTGCTGTTTTGATAATATGCATATTAAAGAGGATTCCAAAAAGGGCCTAATAACACCTCTGATCAACCAAGAGCTCAGGGTTTGTGTGTTATGTTAACACTCCTTTTTGGAAAACACCCCCATACCTGACGGTTATTCTCTTGAACAATAGACTATGACAACACAAGACTTCCAATAGCAAGGGACACTATGGGATCATTGTACATTTTTTTTGTTTGTTTGTTTTTTTACACAAAATATAGAATTTAATGATAATTCTACACTGTATAATTGAAAATATTTCATATTTTACATTAAATATTCAACATTGATTTAAATACTTTAACAACATTTTTTTTTTTTTTAATTTGATAGTATTGCTATTTTTAAGACTGGCAGAAAATCATGACATTAATTATTGACTATTTTATTAATATTCATAATTTCTTTAACAGTTTCAATTTCATAAATTTTTAACAGCCCTAGGAACACTAATAAGAAATACAAATCAAGTTTGATGGGGAAATATATACACATACATACATACATACATACATACATACATACACACACACACACACACACATACATACATATATATATATATAGTTCATCTCTTCTTTCTAATGACATAAATGCATTCATGAATAGTAGTTTTGAGTGTCTGTTTCTGTAATACTTGTCCATTACAACAGCTTTGAAAACATATTTATTGTGATGATACACAAACAAATTTAAACTGAACTGAAAATGTTTCTCTTCAGATTGATACATTTAACAGCTGTAATAGATACACATAACATTAATCTTAATACTTAAAATTAATATTAATATTAGGCATCAAGTATATACCTAATACTCAGATTAAGTAAATATTTTGAACATAATATTTTAATCATTTGTTTTGGTTTTAGTACAGTGACAATAAAAGCACTAATAATTTGGCAGACAACAAGCTATATAAAACTGATATTTTGTAACTTAATGTTGTATAGCCTACCTTAAAAACATCAGTGTTCCTATATTTTAGGAGGGAGTCCCTCCCAAGGAGGTTACCGTATTTGGGTGTCCATCAAAAAGTCTGATACAGTGCTCCTGACCATCATTACTATTAATACAGCATGCTGTACTGCTGTAATGGCCGTGGTTGACAAGTCTCGGAAGATTGTGGTCTTAGATTTCCAAAAACTGATTGGTAATGTCGGCAAAGGCCAACTCTTACTATTACTAACTCAAGAATGTGTTTACTGTCATAGTATGTAGGCGCAAAGCAGCGATGAACAACCCTTGCTGAAAGAAAATAACATATAAGCTACTTCCTGCTTCACGAACAGCCCCGCTGGGCAACTACCTGATCTCACTTAAATATTAAGAAAAAACACTGGTAAAAAGTATTGAAAACTGATCATGAGTTAGTATTTACCTGCAGGCAGATGAACGACGGTGTTTATCTCACACAGTGTTTAGTTGTCCTCTTATTACAGGATTCACATCTCTAGCCACTGACGCGCACAGCAGACATTGCGTATTTTCACTCTCGCTACGTGAACTGTTCCAAGTATGAGAAAAGACGCGTCACATACTGTACATAGACTGCGTGTCGAAACCTAGTGAGCTGACTACTTACAAATGACGGGGAAACGACAGGGGCGTGTGCACGATGCTGTCTGTGTATTTAGCTCGAACGGTATTGAGACACAACCAGCAAGTGTTTTCGTCCACGAGCTCTTCAAATTAAGAGTTCTTAAATGCCAAATATTTTACTTTAAACACACACGATTAAGGTTGGGGTATAATTTAGGTCTAATAAGTCACTTTTTATTTTAGAGACCTAATATAAAGCTTATTTACTATACGCTTTGAACTAAGAACTACATGAACTAAGAATGAGCAATACTTCTACAACATTTATTGATCTTAGTTAATGTTAATTTCAACAATTACCAATTATGCATTATTAAAATCAAAAGTTGTGTTTAACATTAATGCACTGTGAATTAGCATCAGCCAGTGTTGGGGAAAGTTACTTTTAAAAGTAATGCATTACAATTTTGCGTTACTCCCTGAAAAAGTAACTAAATACGTTACTTAGTTATTTTTTATGGAAAGTAATGTGTTACGTTACTTTTGCGTTACTTTTAAAATCTGGGCAGGGCTTGCTTCTTTGTTTTTAATATGAAACAATTCTAATGTAAAAGCCTTTTTATGCCAAAAGTGAAATTAATTCACATCAGGCTGAAAGAAAAGTACATTTATGCAGGAGAGCACTCTTCAGCTATAAAAAAAAAAATGAAGCACATATGTTTATCTAAAGAAATATTTGCTTATTAGTATGGTTGAATTGCATCACCGAAGGTCAGCAGCAAAGACTGGTTAGTAAAATGGGATTAAATACATAAAGGATATTTGTTTTATTCAATGTATTTAGTTATTGCAGAGTTGCGTCATATTCTGAGTGTGCATTTCAGTGTTTTTATTCATTTTAAGGAATACTGAATATACTGAATAATACTGAATACTGAAGATAAAAACGGCAAAACAATACAACTCTGTCTAATGTTTTTATACATGAAGTGTATTATTATCATTATAATTATTATTATTATTATTATTATTATTATTATTATCAGCCATAGATGTTACATTGATGAATTCAGTGACAACATTTAAATTAAATTAAATTAAATTAAGTTAAATTCAATTAAATTAAAGGTAAAAAAAACCAAACATGTTTTTAAATAATATAATTTATGGATAGTTCTTTTTTTAAGTTTTATTTAATTACATTAAGTTTTTCTCAAATCAATATCTTTTTTCATGTTCATGTTTTAATCAAGCTCATTTTAATATATTTAAGTAACTGCATACTATGACAGATAGGCCTATGCCTATAATAATTAACCCAATGATTAATTTATTGGCTTTATGATCATTTTTGTTCAGTCAATTTATTCTTTTTATATACAAATTATTAAAATCAATAATAATATTAATTCACAGATTAAATCATATTTATGTAACTTCAATGTAACGTTTTACATCTAATGTTTGACCTTGTATTTATTCCTTTTATTTTCTTCCACTCTCTTCCAAACAGGAGGCTTCTTTTTTACCTTCTTAAGATAGTTTCGATTTGCTTTGATAGAGGGTATGCTGAAAACCACTAGAGGGAGCAATTTGACAAACAAACGCTCACTTAAGGAAAGACCAGCAGATCGTAGGATGGTGATATTCACGAAGAACAGATGTAAACAGTAGCTGTAAGTTGTTTTTTGATCATCCATCAGATATCCCTACAACCTAACAGATATCACATATTCCCTGAGAAAACATATCTTAATATGTCACAGATACTTAAGAGTTTTCATACTATTATTTATGTCCTTTTTAAGTTAACCACAGGCCTTAATTTAGGCTACTTCGAGGATATTTCAACTAAATCGAAACAAGAATCTCGAGGGAACCTATATATAATGGAAATTATCTACCGAATCAGAGTTGCAAGTAAACTCTGATGTTTCATTTCAAACGCAGTGTCACTCATTCTTTTCCTTGAAAGCAAAATGTTTCTCTTCACCGGTACTTCCTCGTATTCTTCTAAGTGCAGCCCTAATTTCCGCTATTTGGCTGCAATCCCGTCCATTATAAAATCAAACACCATGTTTACACAACTAGTCTAGAAATGATTGCAAAAGAGTCTGTAAATCATACTGATACAACTGTCACGTACATGTTTCAACCATACAGGATGAATTACTAAGTGCTAAACTAAGTACTAACATCACAGTGCGAGATATTTAAAGGAATAGTTCACCCAAAAATGAAAATTTGTTTAAAATTTACTCTCAGGCAATCCAGGATATGGATGAGTTTGTTTCTTCATAGGTAACAGATTTGGATACATTTATCATTACATCACTTGCTCATCACTGGATCCTCTGGAGTAAATGGGTGCGGTCAGAATGAGAGTCCAAACAGCTGATAAAAACATTACAATAATCCACAAGTAATCCACACCACTCCATTCCATCAATGAATGTCTTGTGAAGTTGCGTGCTTATACAAATCTATCATTAAAACATTTTTAACTTCAAACCATTTGCCATTGAGTCAACATGTGATGTTTTCATCCGCTGTTTAGATTCTCATTCTGACGGCACCCATATACTGCTAAGGATGTATTGGTGAGCAAGTGACGTAATGCTACATTTTTTCCAGTTAAGGAAACAAACTCAACTACATCTTAGATGGCCTGAGGGTGAGTGAGTACATTATCTCCTTTAATTACATGTTCTTAGTTACGTAATAAACTATGATAAATAACAGAAATGACACAGTAAACACTAATGAAACATGAAACACTAATTCCATATAACAACAATAACAAACCTCACCGAAACAGCAGGGTTGAGTCTTAAAGAGCATTAAATGAATCAAGCATGTTTTATCTTTTGTACTGTATTCATTACTTTTTTTTATTATTAGGTAAGTAAATATCTACAAAAACATTAAAATGTTAGAGCCACCGCAGTGAAACATACAACTGCTCTGTTAAAATTATCTTCACACAATATTAATAAAGCTTACTAGGATACTTTTTTACACACGTGTAGGTTTGACTCTCATATTTAACAAATCATAACCCCTGAAAAGAGAGTCCCCTAAAATGCATCTAAAATGTAACAAAGAGCCAAGCTAGATTTTGATCTCCCACGTCCAGAAAGTCCTGAGCGCACCATCTAGAACTGTATGTCTTCGGTTCGTTCTCAAGGTCTCTGGACCTAAACACCTGTAAAACACACACATTAATGGTGAATTGCAGATTAGCTTTATAAAAATGCTTATGAAACGTGGTCGTCTGTTGTCTTGACACTGCCTAAATGTTTAGCAGGACACAGAAGCAAACATTTGAAAACGTAGATCTGTTTATGTAGATGTAGGAAGTATTGTACACAAACAAGAGGATCTCAACATCAACATCAAAAGACTCTTGAAGCATGTTAAAAAGCTTGCGGGACTGATATTACAGCGATATCTGTAACTGAAGAGTTCAGATGCAAAACCAGCTAAAAGCCAAAAATGAGATACTGATACTGAGTGAATGCTATCGACACATATTATACGTCCATCAGATACTTTTTCTTCAAACTCGCTAAAATACCAGACTCAATCAGAAGTACCGGTACTTACATAGAAACCTATACATCTGAGCCTGATAAAAATGCATTTTTTTAAAGAAAGACGTCAGATGGATTTAGCTGGTTTTGTATCTGAACTCTTCAACTATAAAAAGTGGTCATGACTAGGTTTCTTGTGAAAGCCGGGTACAGGAAATCCTGTTCTTGCCTAGCTTCCTGTTGCTGTTTAATTTAAGAGATATCCCAGCAACACTAACTTCTGTTGCAGCTATTGTAATTTTTTATTCTTAGGAGGCCATTAAAGAACAGCCCATCCAAAAACTTTACACACTTCACTCGAAACTCATGTGACTTTGTTTTATTCACTAAACATAAATGCAGATATTTTGAAAAATGTTCCAGCTGCTGTTTTCCATGCAGTGAAAAAGAATGGTGTTTTTTACTACAAAGCTCTAAACATGAATGTTAGTCCATCTCATGGGTTTTTGAAGCTTTGTGTGAAGAACAGACTATTTGTTGTTGAGTATATTTAAAGTAAAAGAGAGATGAGGATCTGATTACCAACACAGGAAACAGGAAGCTACGAAACAAACTGTTACTTCAGTCACAACAGGAATGTCTATCACAATGCCAGGCGTTAATGCTACTAACACTTGTGAAAAGAAGTGCTTTAAAAAGTGCACTTTGTGATACTGTTGAATTAAAAGTTTTAAAGTATTATATTTTAATAATTTTGTTGTGCTTTAAAAAGTACACTTATTTTGATGTATTGACTAACATACTAAAACACATTTTAAATACTTGATTATAATTTTAACTAATGTTTCTTCAGTATTACATTTAAAATTAATACATTTTAAATGTACTAAATGCAACTTCATTCTAAATGTGTAATTACAAATATATATATATATATATATATATATATATATTATTTATATTTATATTTATTTATATATAAAGAAATGACATTCAAGTTTCAATAGCTGTGAAGTGAACAACTTCTTTAAGTGAAGGCAATAGAAGTAGTTATGAAATAACACAAAGACATGCACTTATGTCTTACATACTTCCTGATCTCATGATGAAAACATACCATTAAGTACAAAACACTTTTAGCGGCACTCAGCGAACATTTCACATTGAATTTCGTATTCGCATTTCGAGTCTTGCGAAAAAGTTCCCACAGGTACGTTTTCGTCATGAGATCAGGTTGCCTACATAAGTGGGCCAAAAAAAAAAAAGCAGAAACACTGAAGTAACACTTAACTGAAGAAACACTTCAGTTCGAAAACATAATTATTATTTTTTTCTAAATAATATTCTTTTTAAAAATGCAAGAGTGTACGCAGTGTTGTATGCTGTTTGTAAGTGGTAAAACAAAATGTGTGGAATGTCTTATCTTCTTTTGGGAGTATCTGTTTTTGAGACTATCATTAAGGGGATCAACTCAGTGAATGGTACTACGAAGCTACACTGCCAATTTGTTTCAGGGATTCGGAAGCTTGGGGCAGTGCATGCATAAAAGATGGTGTTATTGTAAAAGAGTGTTTTGTTATTTTGTCAGTTGCTTTTTTGATGTTTGTAGCTATTGAGGTCTGTGTGCATCTTTGTAACTACTGCATATGCCATCTGCTTTGCAAAATGCTTTACTCTTCAAAGCCAAATATTTTAGGCTTCACTCCATTTTAGTTATGTGTAAAAATAAGGTTTTGACAACTGAAATCTTCTTGTGTTGTAAATGATAATTAGCTAAACAGAAAATTATTTGGTGGAATAAGAGACTTTTTGCATTTAATAGTACTAAAGTAAAATTAAATTGGGTCATTCCAGCTGGAATCATCAAATGGTCCCCACCTCACCCCCTGAGATTTGTCTGAAAAAAATCTATGTGATGGGTAATATGCCCAATAGATCATATACAAAATTTCAGATCTCTACTGTGCATACTTTTTTCACAAAAAATCTGTAAAAAAGTTTGTTTTTTACCCCGTTTTGGCATCACAGTCTGAGTGACCAAGTTCAGACTGAAATATCTCCAGAACTATTTGTGCCAGGTCCATGAAATTTTCTGGGCTAAGAGTCTTAGTCCAGAACTGCATGAATTACAACTCACAGCATTGTTACTGAATTTACACCTGAATGCTGGCCCTCTACTTTTCTTTGAAACTATTACTTTAAGGGTTTTCAGATGTCCATAGAAACCTCAATCTTCAATGTATAAGCATCAAACTTGGTAAATGGTCTGATATGTACCATGTCTTTCACATCCTTTGACATCAGACAATAGAGTCTGATGGATGTTGAGATATTAAGGTCCAAAAATGGAAAAAAAACTATTTACACCAATGTTCAGAGCAATATTTCCCATGAATGACACCAGGTGTGAACATGAAACTTGTTTTTTGAAAGAGCATGTTCTTATTGATAAAATATAAAAAAAATTGGGATGGGGTTTTGCCTTATTTTTCTGTAATAATTTTTTAAAAAATCATTGTTGTGTGACATTCACAACTACTGTAGTACCAGCTATTTTGAACTCATATGCCTAAATTAATGCTATAATGCAGCATTCCATTGTGCTCAGGACTCTGGGAAATCCGACCTCCACCTCGGGAAAGTGCAATGGAACGGCCACTTAAGTTGGGGGTCCGAAACACACACTCGGGCCAGTTCAGTGCAGACCGAGTCGGTTGGAATTATCCATAGGCATCCATATTTTTGCCAACTGTTACAATGGAATGCATTTACGACGGACATCGGGAGAACTAACATGGATTCACCGACTACCGACATTCAATGGAATGCAACATAAGTACCTAATCTTGATGTTCCACCCAATCCAGTGAATAATACATCCATTTTCATTGAGAAAGGAGGGCAATATTGATTAGAAAAAATAATATTCAGGTGGTATGAGATCTAGCATCAATCAATCAATCAGTCAATCAGTCAACAATGATCAATTTTGAGGTCAGTCGAGTATCAGGAACACCAGGATTCCATGTCAACTTTGAGGTTGACCCAGTTGAACAAGGCCTTCACATCACAGATATGACCCCAGGACAATATGTTACTTGTGCGTATGACCGACAATGGTGGGTTGGTATCATCAGAGACGTCTCTGACACAGAGCAAGACATTCAAGTTTTTTTGCATCCCCATGGCCCAGCTAGAGGCTACTTTTGGCCAAAAAGGGAAGATGTCTGTTGGGTGCCTCTCCAGCACATCATAATGAAAATTGATGTGCCAGTTACTTCCACTGGACGATGCTATGTCATAAAAGAAAATGAAACTGTGGATTCAGACACTTTCATGAACAACTTTCAGTAACTGTTATGTCACACATTTATTTGTGTTGGTGGTATACATTATTAAAGTGACTCATGTCTGGAAGTACGTTTTTTGTATTTTGTATTTTTTGTATAAGTGGAACATTAATAAATTCTGTTGAAATGCCCATACCAAGTTGAATAGCAAAAGTGAACAATAGGATCAGTGACGAAACTCTGAGTTTTAAAAAAATCATTACAGAAAAATGAGGCAAAACCCTATCCTATTTTTTTTATATTTTATCAATAACAATATGCTCTTTCAAAAAAACAAGTTTCATGTTCACACCTGGTGTCATTCATGGGAAATATTGCTCTGAACATTGGTGTAAATCAGTTTTTTTCCATATTTGGACCTTAATATCTCAACATCCATCAGACTCTATTGTCTGATGTCAAAGGATGTGAAAGACATGGTACATATCAGACCATTTACCAAGTTTGATGCTTATACATTGAAAATTGAGGTTTCTATGGACATCTGAAAACCCTTAAAGTAATAGTTTCAAAGAAAAGTAGAGGGCCAGCATTCAGGTGTAAATTCAGTAACAATGCTGTGAGTTGTAATTCATGCAGTTCTGGACTAGGACTCTTAGCCCAGAAAATTTCATGGACCTGGCACAACTAGTTCTGGAGATATTTCAGTCTGAACATGGTCACTCAGACTGTGATGCCAAAACGGGGTAAAAAACAAACTTTTTTACAGATTTTTTGTGAAAAAAGTACGCACAGTAGAGATCTGAAATTTTGTATATGATCTATTGGGCATATTACCCATCACATAGATTTTTTTTCAGACAAATCTGAGGAGGTCAGGTGGGGAACTTTTCCAAAATTTGATGATTCCAGCTGGAATGACCCAATTAACTTCATGTTGCCTTGAAAAAAAAAAAAACCCAAACAAACAAGAAAAACACATTAACATTTACAATTCTGTGGTGATTTTTATTGCTCTCACCTTTGGATTTGTGCTTGATGACAAACTGTTTGCTCTTTTTCCCCAGGATATTGGATGCAGTGCATGTATATTCCCCTGGGCCCAAAGATGCAGCTCTCAAAACAGGCTGATTATCAGTATTCTCCTGAAGGTTTGAGGAACTCCAGATATACACAGGAGGTGGGTTACCCTCCGCAGTACAATCCAGTACTATTTCACTATCCTCACTAATGTCCAGTATCTCTTCCTCTGGACTGCGGAAGTCAGGCGGGTCTGATTAAAAAAAAAAAAACATTTAACAAACATTTAACATTAATAGCTATAAAATGTAGCCTTTATTCACCTACATTGAACAGCAATGTTGAGAACTTCAGACTGAACTGTTGGAGGAAGTTGAGGTCCTTCTGCTCCCAGTTGCAGCTCTGCTTCACACCTGTACTGAGCTCCATCATCAGCTCTGTTTGGGACAATCAGCAAGGTTGAGGACACCTGGACCGGCGTCGCAGGGGATAACTCTGAGAACGAGTGGTTGTAAACCTCAGTTTTTCCTCTGTACCATCGTAAAACAAGGTACTGGACAGGTGCGACGTTCTGCACCTCACACTGTAGCTGGTACTCTCTTCCTTCCACCACTGGACTGCTGTGATTCACTAAACTTATGGACACACTGTCTGGTTTCTCTGTGTGAAGACGAATGCAAATTGAAGCAAAGGCATTTAATGGGCATATTCCAAAAATAGGCCACATTCACACAGCAGCAGAATACAGTTGTCAATACCATATTTGAGTCCTTAATACGGTTACGTTCACACACAGTACGGTTATTTACGGGTGCGACAACTGTATTCTATAACCGAACTCACACCCATAAATTTTCAGGAACTCACAACCGCATTCTTGGAACACGCGCTGTGTGAACGAGACAGGACTGGACGACTAGTTGTCTGTCACGTCAAACAGTCCAAGAGAGCTGCTCTGCCACCTAAACACGTGTTTACCGTGTGCCGCGTGCTTTAATTTGTGGTTTTGGTAACTTACAGTGATGGAGAAATTAGCTGTGTGTGTCATTTGAAAGTTTTTATATCCAGTCTCCACCGAAGCCGCTCCCTTCCGTTAGTTTTGTGTTCTGCGCGCAGCCCAAATGCTCCTCTCCACTCAAATTTAAAAGCTATTGTCGGTTAATGATGATTTGATGGATGAACTCGCAGCTCGATTTGACTCTCGTCGTGTCAGAGAGTGGTACTACTTTCAGTTTTATGGACGTTGCCATCTTTGATATTGCTTTGGTCTCTGTTGCTATGGTTACTGGTAAGGAATACAGGCTTGACTCCCGTTGCACATTCATACAGACAGTATTCAAGATGCTTCTGTAAGCTGCTGTGTGAACGGAAATATTTCAAAACTCACACCTGTAAGTAAATGCGGTTGTCTGACAGTGTAAACATTCGTCTTGCACTTGGTTTGCACCAAAATGACAGCTGTGTCATTGATTACTCAGACTCATTATTCACCAGATATCTCGAAATCTAAATTCTGTTAATGTTCAATTAAAAATGTTGCCATACAGATTGATTCGAATAATTTTGAAAAAATTGCATTGCTTCTTGCATGTTTCGTAACCAGAGGTGGGTAGAGTAGCCAAAAACTGTACTCAAGTAAACGTACAAGTACTTATAGTTACTCAAGTAAGAGTAAAAGTAACAGTCCTAATACATTCTAAATCATAAACATCTTGAAGAAATCTAATAGACTTATACTTGACATCTGATAGGAAACATCCTATCAATTAGCAGATGAGCATACGCTCTAAAAAATTCGTCTTGCGGATGTAAATGCAGAAGTCAAATAGACGTCTCCGAGATGTATGTGTGCTATTAGGGAAAGTACCCAGCTTTAAATCTACTCTTAAAAGTAGAAAGTAATTGTAATGGGATAAATGCTTTGTTACTACCCACCTCTCTTAAACATTTTCAAGTAAAATGTGCAGTGAGTGGGACTAAAAGCATGTTTAATTTTATCCAAAACAGATCGATCTGGATAGTATCACATTTGAAAATAATGTTGAAAAAAGAAAAAGTGAGGGAAAAAAAACACATTTGCTAAAGAAACTATGCCGTTTTGGCTTGTTACTACAGGTCACATGGTGCCTCGTGTTTATCAGTGCAAGGCTGTACCAGTTGACCTACTAAACAAATTTGCTACGCCAGAAAAGTCAGACATATGAGGGTGGTTATGTGATGACATACCAAAATATATAATGTGTAAGGGTGTATTCACACCAGGAAAGTCTGCTAGCTGGTTCTGTTTTACATTGTGGTTCTGTTTTCCATTGCCCTTTTTGCAAGTCAACCAGAAATTGTAAACAAAACCACACATGTGCTTAAGGTCATCCATTCACTGGTTCATCCATTCAACCGTACCAGAGTTTGTTTGAAACTGGACTGAGACCACCTCTTCAGCTGGGTCTCAGTACAGTTGTTTGATCTGCATCCGAGTGTGATTGCTGTGTTCACACTTACCCAAAACTTTAGTTTCAGTTGAACCAAACAAGACAGGTGTGAATACACCCTAAGAAAGCATGTGAAAATTAGTTTTTAAGAATGGATAACTTTCCCTGCAATCATAATTTCTTTGAAAAGATTGTTTATTTTTTATTTTTACTGCCATTAGTGTTCTTCTCAGTGAATTGCCTTGCTTGCATTAAACTGTATCTACAGGTACATTTTTGGAGTTTTGCAATAATATAATAATTAGGGCTGCCCTCGACTAAAGATTTTTCTGGTTAACTAGTAGTCATTCATTTTAAGCATTAGTCGACTATTAGTTGCACGTTTATTAATAAACCATATACTATATCAAGATTTACTTGAATATGGTTGAATAAAGACATTATGTTTGTTTTCTTTGTGCACAAAAAGTATTCTCGTAGCTTCATAAAATAACGGTTGAACCACTGATGTCACATGGACTATTTTAACAATGTCCTTACTACCTTTCTAGGCCTTGAACGTGGTAGTTGCATTACTGTCTATGCAGGGTCAGAAAGCTCTTGGATTTCATCAAAAATATCTTAATTTGTGTTCTGAAGATGAACGAAGGTCTTACAGGGTTGGAACGACATGAGGGTGAGTAATTAATGACAGAGTTTATATTTTTAGCACTGGTGATTTGAAGCTAGACACAGCTATTCTATGCTGATTTTTCTTCTTCTTCAGAAGATAACACTGTACTTACTGTATAGAACAAGGTTAAGCTTTTCCTCACACTGTCTTGGTGCAGTGAAAAAAACACCATAGCAGATTGGCTCCTCGATCCAGTCAGTCAAACTGTCCACCCGCCACTGAACGCTGAGGTCATTCTGAGTGTGTGATGCGGCAATGACCGATTCCCATCCCAGCACGCGTACCGGACGAGAGGCCACACAGCTGACCGACACCGGATCCCCAAATTTCACCACCACTCTGGCGGGAGATATCTCTAGCGAGCAACTGTCAGCTGACACTGAATCAGAATATCATCAATATCACACTTATTAAACATAATATGCCATATATATATATAAAAAGTAAACATTTTCTAGCATATTTAAGAATAGGTATTGTGCTGTAAACCATTTTAGAATGCTTTCCATCCAAATTTTTCTGTAACTAAATTTTCTTAAAAGAAATACCTTAATAATGACCAATGTCAAATTTTTGTTAATAAACTTTACAAACTGCCAGAAACATTACAGATAAATTCAGTAGCTTTTCATGGGAAGTTGGCAAGTGTAAACAGATATGCACCTCATAAGTGTTTACTCTCAGCTTAACCTGAAACACTATTAAACAACTAGAGTTATTTGCACATAGAAACATCTTACCTATTCCGATAATGGATAGACCGAGAAAGCATAAGAGATTGTTTTTCATTTTGATGAAAATAGATGAAATCTGCTGTAGTCCGTACACAGAGGCAAGAGGAATTCCAACTCGGTCTTGCTTGGCAACTAAAAACAGTGAACAGTGACAGCCAACAAAAGCCTTGTACTGAAGGGCCTGGAGGGGGATTGAAGCAGTGGGCCTCATTACAATCAGCTCTCCCTCTGCTTGCACTTTAATATTTCTCATCCTCTCCTATGAATCTTGTGAAAATGTCTTTTTTTTATATCACATTTGAATCTAGTGTACTAAAGCATTAACACATTATAAAGTATCTTTAATTTTATAATCATATTTGTCTTTAAAGTTGGCAATTGAAATAAATAGCTGACTTATGTTTTATGTTTTTGTGGTTCACAACATGACACATAAACTGTATTTTAACTGATTGCACATAGTTAATGTTCATTATTTCTGCTGACACAGCGATGTCACTGTTTATTCATAGCGTTTCTTAAAATGTTTAATTTGTTTATGTTAGTCAAGAACTACTGAGTTCCAGCTAGCTGTCTTAAAATGCTTCACTGCAGCTTGCCAACAAGGTTGCTATGCCAACACTCACTCACAGAAGTTTTGGCAGAGTGAAGTCACGCAGGTCACTGTGTTAAACGCACAAAAGAGACACAAAGACGACTTCATTTAAAAACCGTAAGGATTAAACCTGATGTGTTCCTCTAAAGCACTTATTACTTCCTTGGGTGTGATACAACACCACAGTGACTTAGACAGATTAAAGGAGAAGTTCACTTTCAGAGCAGAAATTTACAGATAATTTACCCGCCCCCTTGTTATCCAAGATGTTCATGTCTGACTTTCTTTCTTTCTTTCTTTCTTGAGGATAAAAAAAAATAGTTTTTTGACATACATATTGATGCGGATTACACAGACTACGCATGCGCATAGCAGAGATGAGACAAGGCAAGCATTTGAGGTTAAAAAGTATATAAATTGTCAGTTCGTTTCAAAAATGACCAATCGTTTTGCTAAGACTATTCTTCCTCAGCTGGGATCGTTTAGAGCCATTTGAAGCTGCATTTAAACTGCATTTTGGAAGTTGAAACTTTGAGGCACCATTGAAGTCCACTATATGGAGAACATTGAAATGTTTTCGTCAAGAAACATAATTTCTTGACAAAGGGGGGTGAGTAAATTATCTGTAAATTTTTGTTCTGGAAGTGGACTTTTCCTTTAATGACAGTCATGTATCTATCCAGATGCTACACAAAAAAAATGTTGGGTTATATTTTTAACCCAAATGCTTAAGCCTGGCTTATTTAAAATATTTTTAACCCAGCGCTGGGGCAGTGTAAACTAGTGTGCGGTAGTCTATGCCAAACCGGTTTAAACTTGGGTACATTTATCAGCACCCTGGTGAAAGAACCAGCATATGCCGGTAGGTATGTTTTGATGCTGGTTTAAGCTGGTCCTTTGCTGGTTCATGCTGGTCCTTTGCTGGTTTATGCTGGTCCTTGACCAGCAACATGACCAGCATAAACCAGCAAAGGACCAGGTCTGTAGTCTCATTTTTTGTTTGTTTTTTGTTTTGTTTTGTTTTGTTTTATTTAAACATACGTGGCAGCTAACCTCTGTTTGGAACGCTAGCCCAGGGTTGCCAGGTTTTTCACAACAAAACCCGCCCAGATGCTACCCAAAACTAGCCTAAAAGTAGCCAAAGTAGCGTTTTGAGGGGGTTTCAGTTAAAATCGCGTTCTGGGGGGTAAAATACGTTTTTGGCGGGGTTCCTCTGGTAAAATTAGCATTCCATGTGCTAAATATTAGGTTATTGGGGTCGCTTCAACTCACGGACATGAAAAACAGCCCACGGCAGCATTCGCCGGATCTACACTCAAAGCGGATGACACGTTGGCGCCATGGTGGAAGTTTCACCTCCCACCAATCAAATGCATGATCAGGGCTGAAATACGACGCGACTTTGCTGTTATATTTAGAAAAGTTTCTGTGCCCTTTACTGACTATATCAGAAGCTCTAATATGCGGGTTGAAACTTATGTCTGAAAGGCAAGACGGCACGAGGTAAAGCTGTTTTTTCAAACTTTTCAAACATGAATTTAAATCATTTAATGAACTGGAGCAGCCTACGGATAGCCGTTTTCTTCCTACTGATTTCCGTTGGCTACACTTGTTATGTCCTAAACCATTTACAGAAGAATTTAGGATTATATAAGACTGACTTGACAAATGACTAAACCTTCAATAGATTGACTGACCCAACACTGTCGAAAAACAACACAGCAAATGGGTTATTGTATAAAACCCAACAAGCTGTGTCAAAATAATGCATGTGTTCTCCACTATTTACCCAGCGCTGGGTTGCCAAAAAAAAAACAAAAAAAAAAACATGAAATGTTTGTTTTTAACCCAGCATTGTTTAGAGTGTAGTAATTTGTTCAGGTTCTTAATATTGTCACAATAGTCAAACATTAAGAAGTGAGCTAGTTTTTAGGTTCTTGTTCAGCATGGTTGTTTTTCTTGCCCATGTCAAAAGAGCTCACCCAGAAGTCTTGTGCAAATTCACACTGTGGTTAAAGTCTTTGTTGTGATGAACACACTCCCACACATGTAACACTTTGAGTGACTCTGACTGTGAGAAACTCCTATAGTTGTCAGTTTCCACTGATAAACCCAAAGCATTTTAGCAAAATCAGAACATTTAACAATGAGAAAGAAATCAATGAGGTCAAAGTTTATTGTACTGCTGTTCAACCGCTCAGAATATATTTTCTTGTGTTTTCCAAAACATCATAGGGCCGGCACTAGCTAAAAGGAAGTCCTACACACACACACACAATACTTTCACAGAGTACAGAAGAATTATAAAAGCTTCTCTGTGCAGTGAATACACTATACTAAATATCTTCTAAATACCTACAGGGTGACAAACAAATCAAATATGTAAGTAATGTAAAATGAATTTGTCATACAGCAGGACATGCACTTTAACAGTAACAGTCAGATGTTAAAATTTATGCTAACATCTAAAGGCAGGAATTTATTTATTTTATTTATAAATAAAAATGATGTGTTGTAGTGGTTCTCTGATCATGCATAACAAGATTACAATTTACATTGACTTCATATTATTGACAACCAGAAGTCAACAGAGTTTTTTGTGAATTCCTAGCAGAACAAAAAATACAGAAAGAATAAAAAACAAACAACACTGACTAATTCTTTCCTAAATGACAATCATCAATCCAGCCAACAACTGGAAAAAAATAAGAACAGTCCAGAATGTGGGACGACTACCTGTGAAAGAAAAGCAGTGTTAATGATAATACAAACAGAAACAATACTCAGTGTTTTCACTGCTGAATCCCTGTCTACAGACCCCCAGAAGTCAAACACAATCTACAAAATTAGAAACACTCAATCCAACATCCAGAAAAAAAATCCTATTCAAATGTAAGACAGACAGATATGCAGATCATTTTTCCATTCGTAACCCACCTGTTGATTTGACGATGAACACTTTGCTGTCGCTTCCCAGAGAGTTTGTGGCGGTGCATGTGTATTCTCCTGGACTGAGTGTTGAGGACGGGAGCGTTGAGGAGCTGATCTCTTCTTTCAGATGCTCTGAGTGCCATGTGTACGTAGGAGCTGGGTTTGCCATCACCGTACAGTTTAGCATGACCTCATCATTTTTAATGATGGTCTCTGTTGAATTGGAGTGTTTTGGTTTATCTGAGAAGGACAGAGATACATTTCTCAACACAACAGCAACATGATGAGCTATTATTAATAAATCAATGAAAATACTGTACAGCTGATACATTATGTTTTTGTTAATTTAATTCAAAATATGTAATATTTAATTAAATGATCTCAGTTAATATGCAAGTCTTTGTGCGTGATAAAATATGACAGTTGCACAACCTTCACACAAGGTCCTTCAGGAAAAAAAAAAAATGGCCAAATTTGGCAATAATAATCTTACAGTTTACTTCAGCACTGAGAGGTTTTGATGTGACTGTAGGAGGAGGTTGAGGTCCTTCTGCTCCCAGATCCAGCTCTGCTTCACACCTGTATTGAGCTCCATCATCAGCTCTGCCTGCAGTGATCAGGAGTTTGGCGACTTCATTCACTGGAGTTATGCTGGTGTCAGTGAAAGTGGTTTGATCCAGCAGAGTTTCTCCTTTGTACCATTTGACAGTGAGATTCTGAACAGGAGCCACATCTTGAACATCACACTGGAGCTCATACTGCTCTCCCTCCTTCATTGGTCCTCTGTGATTCACAATGCTGATGGACACACTGTCTGGAGTCTCTGTGGAGGAAGATTCACACACTCTGAAATCCACAGTGATGAATGTACATTTATTAGATATTTCTGAGAATTAAAAACCTAAAATATAAATAACAGAGAAACTGACTGTAAATAGTGACTGGGAGCTCTTCTTCACACAGTGTATCATGGGTTGTTTTATAGTTTATGTAGCAGATTGGCTTTATGTCCCATTCTCTCAGATCTGACACTGTCCATGTGATCACACTGTCTCTGGTCTTGTCCACTCCTCCCTCACTGGCTTCCCATCCCATCCCATAATGCGGGACAGAAGCGGTACAGTTAACTGCAACAGAACCGCCGTACTCCACAACAACACTCTTCTGGCTGAGCTGAACAGGACATTCAGCTTGTGTACCTGTTAAACACATTGAGAAACATTTTTTAAATATATAATATATATATACTATTAGTGCTAATCTCACGGCATATAAAAATAAACCTTTTTTCAAACATTTCAGCATATTTCCTAATATGTTAATATAAAACAAAATCACAAAGTATCCATTTCACTGCACACATTTTTCATCTAAATAAACTATAATAATTTTCATCCATATAAACGTCATTCACAGTATCTGCCTTTCATAATGCTATTACTATCAAACGTTTGATTTGTTTGTCATTTAATGTACTGAGATGGCTAATCAATGAATCATGTATAACTGTCAACTGAACAGAAATGAATTTAGCACAAATACTAGTACTAAGTTAGATAACAAAGTTAAAATCATTTAATCTCCAATAAAGTAATACCTGAAACATATTTAGACTCATTCCAGATAACACATGTTTGCACTTCAGGCCCTGAACAAATAAAACATACAAACCTGTGAGAGTCACAAGCTGTGAAACTGCAGAGAGGTAAACACATCCAAAGAAACGCTGAAGCATATTCAGTAAGCTCAGGGAAAAACAACTGAACAGAAAATGTAGCAAATAAGACCAAACTGTATGACAGTATCTCTGACTGTACGGTCTGTGACTGAGTAGCTGCACTTGAGCACATGATATTGAATCAAGCAAGAAAAGAAGAAGAAGAAACCCCACCCCGGAAAAAGAGATTTCAGTTGACGGACTCATTTTTGTTAAAGGGTGAAACAGAAGTGAAACTAAATGAACTCTATGACAACCTGAATTCTTGTGATAAGTTGAGGTAACCCTGACAAGATGACATCACATAAAAACAGCAATTATGAATTTGTACTCATTCATAACAATCACAGTTATTTTAAGGCAAGAATAATTACTATAACATTTAATGTCATGTTATGTTTTATGTGCAATAAAAGTAATCACATAAATACGTTGGCCGAGAGAGCTCAACGCGCTGCAACTTAAGAAAACACATGCAAACAGAAAAAACGACAACAAATTAAGAAAACATCTTCAGTTTGACAACACAGGCGCTGTAAATCCTCGCAACGCAAACACAAATACGGAAACATGCTGCAAATTCTCACAAATAAACTTAAAAACACAAACGCGCTGCAAAAAGCACGGACCACAACGGAAATATTTCAGGGGGACCTCAAAAAGTGACGAACCCAGTTGGGACCTGAATTTTGACCTGATTTTAACCATTAATGAAGCGTTGCATTTTTTTTTCGTGAACTTTGAACGTTATATTTATTTGCATGTATTTATTTATTTATATATTTATTTGCAATTAAGTTAATAACGTTTTACAGTTAAGTGTGTAATTCGTCAGATTAGTCTAATAATATCCAAAAGACCAATGAATCTATGATCAGGATGTTAAACAAAATAATCAGGTCCAGATATTGAACATTTATTTTTCTATTGCCCAAATTTTAAAGCTTTTCAAATGTATGTAACTGCCCTGGAATTTCCTTTTTTTTTCTTTCTTTTTTTCTTTCTTTTGGTATGTTTGTGTTCATTTTGGGTGTTTTCTCTTTCTGCTGTTATTTATTTATTTATTTTGTTTGTTTTGCAGTTGAATTTGGAATTTGAAATGTTGCCTTGTTTTTTTGTTCAATGATGAAACTGAATAATAAAAAAAAATAAATAAATAACAATAATAATAATAATAATAATAATCACGTCCCAGCCGGGTTCGTCACTTTTTGAGGTCCCCCTGAAACATTTCCGTTGTGGTCCGTGCTGTTTGCAGCGCGTTCGTGTGTTTGGTTGTGTTGTGAGAATTTGCAGCGCGTTTCCGTATTTGTGTTTGCGTTGCGAGGATTTGCAGCGCCTGTGTTGTCAAACTGATGAAGATGTTTTCTTAATTTGTTGTCGTTTTTTTTCTGTTTGCATGTGTTTTCTTAAGTTGCAGCACGTTGAGCTCTCTCGGCCACCGTACATAAAACCTCAAATGAACACTTATAAAAAAGGAACTTTCTAGTGGCAAAATTGCATGCAAACATATAAAGGCAGGAATTTATTTATTTATTTATTTATAAAAGTGATAGTTGCAGTGGTTCTCCGATCATGCATATCAAGCCATTGATTTACACTGACTTCACATGCATAACTGGGAAACTGCTACAAGTCAGCAGTTCTATGGATTCCTAGAAGATTCAAACCATTTTGTTTCTTTTGTGACCAATTCTGTCTTAGTGACTAATTTGTGACTTGTGTTTTCCTTAGTCTAAAAACAAAACCGGACTTCATTCAATGAATCTACATGTATGAAAAAATGTGCATGCCAACCATAGGAAATTAATGGGAGAAATAGTTTTCAGTTTAATTCATTTTCAGTTTATTTCTAATGCACAATTACAACAACTGCCATTGACCAATGTGCTGTACAATAAAACATTACAAACATTACAATCAGACACATTCAAGCAAGCACAAAGTCACAGATGGAAAAGCAGAGTATAAACAGTTAAACATTACATGCCAGATGTGGTAATGTAGGGGCATTTCTGTTTTGAATTCACAGGCTGAAATGACAAAAAACACATGTAGTTTCTACATTAAAAAGAGGTAGTTTAGGCAATAATTAAAAAAACAACAATTCTATATTAATACTCAAATTTGAATATAATTAGGTAAAACCTACTCATGCACTGGGGCATGAATAATTAAAAAGATTGTTTTGGTTTTTTTTCCTATTTTCCAGCTGTATTTACACTGTTTTATCATTGCTTTTATTGTTAGGTTCAGTAATTTGTGATTTTGTTACACCTGGAGTTCATTTTCTACTCAAAATGACACATTCATACAGAC